>NC_090022.1:269440675-269745175 GCF_037176765.1 Anolis sagrei
TGCGAATGTTCACATCAATTTTAAATCAAAATCAATAAAGTCTATCTGCTATAACTGTTTGCTGTCCACAAAACTAAATGGTAGATTCTGTTCACGGATTATAAGATTCCTTCAAATAATTATCAGAGTTAAAAATTTAACAAGTTAATGTAATCTCAAAAATACCTACTTCTATTTCTTTGTGCCAACATGGTGCTCTTTAATGAGTTCATTAGAATAGAGAGGATAGCACTTCAGAATTAACAGACCCTAACAGGATGACGGTCAAGGTATTGCGACATCTATGTACTGTAAAGTTAATGAGTCCACTAAAATTTCTTGTGATATATAATATATTCTTGATGTCAGAAAAAAGATCTACTATTACTATTTTGCCAATTGCTGATGTGAACCCTATATTTTATATGATCTTAACAGCTGCTATACAAAAAACATGCTGTACAAATATATGTAAAACTAAGTCACAGCATTCAATTGAACATATAGACTACAGTGCTGGTACTAAATATTGAAATATGTAATATATTGAAATATGCAATGAGTGACATATACTCGAAGTAGCAATATTTTTGTGTATGTATTTGCCTCAAAGTCTCTTGTCAACTTATGGAAACCCCACACAGCTGTGGTTTTGCCAGTTCCCTCCTCCAAAATATTGCCTACAGCACCTAGTATTCATTAGTGGTCTCCCATCCAACTACTAACCAGAATTGACCTTTACTTAGCTTCCAAAACAAACAGAATCCCTTGATTTTAGTGTAACCATTTTCTATTACATGGCATGTGCAATCCTATGACTACAACATGAATAGTACATCTTTATTTATTAGAAGAAAATAATTCTTGCAACTTAGCTAGATGAACCATTGGTGGAAGGAAAATTAAGTACCTGATATGGGCTAACTTGCCTCTAAAATATTCCTAATAAAATTAAATATTAAAATATGTTTTGCATATTACTCAATAATAGCTTTCAATAAATTGAATAGCTAATAAAACCTACCACTTTGGTGAATAGGATTATAGCCTTTTCTAGACGATCCCTGCAGACATGATCTGCTTCTATACTTCTACCTAATAAATAAAAAAACACTTTAATAAAAATATTTTGATTGTATTTTACTAAATGTCTAAGAAAAGCAAGGTTAGTCTGTTACCTAAACATTCATAAATTATAATCTCAAAACAGTGACAATGTAATACTGCATTATCCAAAGTTATGGGTTGCCCCAAATTCTCCCTGAGAATTTTCCTTTCTCCCCAGAATGGAGAAGGGAAGCACTTTTCCTTCTCCATAGAATCACTCTCGTCATATCCACAAGTCATAATTTTGGCTCCCAAACATGCCCTCGACTTGTACATGAGGTTGACTTATAAATGATTACATATACAGTATTTCAGATAATGTAAATTATTCTCTGTACAGAAGCTGGAACTTGATAAATAAAACATCCACTGGGGAAAGAAACCATAATAACAGTAGCAGTAGTAATCATCATAATATACTGTAACTGATATGTTCTAGTTTCTGAAAATGTAGTGCAGTGGAGCGATAGAAAGACTGAGCCAAAGGTTTAGCAGAATCTTATGCTATTAAACTAATATAATAATTAATAATAAAACTTTATTTCTAGATGCTACATACACAATGGACCACAGATTGATTAGTTGGCACTTTCCCTACTAGCACAATAAAATATCCACAATTTCACTGAAGAACGGGAATGGTGGAAGCAGAAACAAAGAGTTGCAAGCAGCCCTGACTACTCACTGCACGTGGCTCCCAAAGGAGAAGGGAGTCATGTCTTCCTCTAGAGAACACTCTATATACAGGCAGCTATTTCTTAAATACCTAACTCTGAGAACTCCTCAATGCCAGGGCACTATGCAAAAAGTGGCTTGAAAAATAACCTATATCATAAATAACAGCATTAAACAAACCACTCTCAGGCAGTCTGAAAACTACAGAATGTACAGGTCTGTATCACAGAATAATTGTGAAGATTAAAATCAATGCACATGATGGAAGTTAACACTCTAAAACAGGGGTGGGAAAAGTTTGGTCTGTAGGCCCTTGGGACCTCTCTCGCAACCCAAGGATTCACCCTATATACCCCTCAATGTTTCCAGATCCCCTATTTTTTAAAATTGGATACATTTGATCATGATTTTTTTTTGGGGGGGGCACTCAAAACAGATCACAATGAAGAAAAGAAAAAAAAGGTAAAAATGTTATCACTTCAGGTATGCTTAAATGTTCTGCTGTGATCTGAGTGCAGGAAGAAACAACGATTACTGCCTTGTTTGCAGTTGCCCACACAACAAATGCTTCTAATTTTAAATGCCAAACATTTAACTCATGTAAGCCTCCACAATGGCTTTAAAGTTCAGAATCTTTTAACATGTAGATTTTTTAAAGAATATATATGATTCCTTACTATCTGTGAGAAAAAATGTACTTCAGTTGTTTTTATTTGCAGTAACAATATTATTTGCAAGAACAAACCCATATTATGCTATTTACCAGCAGGAATTAACACCATAAACCTAACTAGGAATAATAGTAATATAATAAAAATAACTTTATTTTTATACCCTGCTATCATCTCCACAAAAGGACTTGGGGCGGCTTACATGTGGGACAAATGTCCATAAAAACATAAAAGCAAAGCAATCCATAAAATAAAAGATATTAAAATAGGAGCATCATAAGATACAACAACCAATATAAAAACACACCAAACATGGCAAAATAAAACAAAGTGCATGGCGCTCCTATCAGACCACATTCAACATAAACCAATAGCCAGATTTCTAAGGTGGACCTGGCCAGGTTATATAAAGAGTACTTGGAGGAAGCAGAGGTTTCTGAATTCAATACGGCCAACTCTCTGATGCATTAAGATTGCAATCCTAAAATACACTAACTGGGGAGAAGGTGTCACTGTGCACAACAGAACATAGTTTTTTATTACACTATATGACATCTTTTATTACTAATTCAGGAGAAGCTATTTTCTTTGGACTTTAAAGGGAAATATATACGATGGAAGTAGGTCTACAAATACTTACTGCATTCCAAAAACTGCTTTAGTCGCTCAAATACTGCATGGAGGAAACCCTAGAAGAGATGAATACATGCATAAAACCAAGAATGCTTCGTATGTTTGAAACAGGTGGGGGGGGGGGGGACATCTGCACCAAACATTATTTAAGCAGGCCACTTCCTTATTGCCATATAATCCAGATTATCAAAGCAGATCGTTTACATTATTTGCTTTCAACTGGATCATAAGAATCTACATTGCTATATAATCCAGTTCAAAGCAGATAATCTGGATTTTATATGGCAGTTTAGAAGGGGGGCATAGAGAACAGATGATTTAGTAAGAAAAAATATGAGCAAAAATATGGACAGGGAAGAAGAAAGCAAAGTGACAGGGATAGCAGGGGGAGCTTGAGGACCACATTAATTTTATGAAAAAGGCACCCACTCTCTAGATATTAGCGCAGCTATGTTGACGGACAGATGTTGATCAGGGGCAGTACATGTTAGTGGAGAATGTACCATGATTCTAACTGAGTCTTGAAATATCACCACCCATGTCAAGAATAATATCTTAAATGCATGTATACTGCATTGCTATTACTGAAGACAGGAGAGCAGAAGGTTCAGCATGGAGGCATCTGTGGTTATTGTAATTTTAAAAGACAGGTATAAACAAAAGTCCTTTTTCAGGACACCCCCCCCCCCCAAATGTGTTGAATCCCATAATTTCAAACTAAGCCAGTGGTCCCCAGGTGTTTTGGCCTACAACTCCCAGAAATCCCAGCCAATTTACCAGCTGTTAGGATTTCTGGGAGTTGAGGGCCAAAACGTCTGGGGACCTACAAGTTGAGAACCACTGAACTAAGCTAATATTATAAAAGTGGGGGAAACAGTGAAACATACTCTAACTTTCTCTCTGTCTCTGTCTTACAGACACATGTAAAATATTCCACATATTCCACACACTGTCAGCTATCACTGTGTTGATAATGTTAGGCACATCAAGTACGCTACACAAATGATAAATCTGCATAGTCAGTTTTCAAAAGTTAACTTAAAATGTTTCAATAAAGGCAACAATATCTTCAGATGAAACTAAACTGTTTTAGATAACCATAGGCACAACTGTGATTGTATTGATTAATACAAAAATTAAAAAGGCAGGATCCAACAGATTTGTTCTCCTTTAGTATGTGGAAACTGGGAGTGCCAGGCAATTCTCCTACAGTGGTACTGGCAGGGGGAAATCCTTTTCTGGCAGCCCACTGTGTATCCACAACCATTTGGGAAACTTTATAAAGCAGTTCATTTGGGAGAATAGTAGACAGTTGAGATGGTGAAATGAAAAAAACATCTGTTCTGCTAGACAGACAGACATATACACAAAGTGGATTTCAGGTCAACAAAAGTGTATACGGTATACTTGTGAAAATTATATAGTTTACCTACCATCACTTCTACGTTCCGATGGGGTTCCACAAATCCATGAACAGTCAATTTACGCAGCACTAAAATTGAAACAATGTTATTGATTCATAAAGATTAGTACTCTCATAAAAATGCTTTGTCTGCAGGCAACACATTTCTACAATTACCCAGATAGTTTTAATGACAAATTTTAAACTTCTGCTCGATGTCTAACTTTTGTTTTGTGTATTTTAATATGTATTTTATGGATATATGTTTTCATATATGTATTCTACAGAGTGTTTTTACATTATTATGTGTATGGATTATGTATTTTAGCAATGTTGTAATCTGCCTCAAGCCATGAGGAGAGGCTGGTAAGAAATAAAATTATTATTATTATTAATTATACCGCAAACCTTCTTTTCCTCTCTTGTTAACTTTTATTTCTCTCCTGCATTTTCAGAAATACTACTAGGTAACAAAGAAAACACGACAAAAATAATTAAATAAATATATTTTTGTGTCTTTATTAAGGCCAATGGTTATATAACAATACAGTTCTGTTCAAATAATTCAGAAAACCCTTTTGTTGCAAAATAGAATAGGATCTTTTCACCCACTCCACCACATCTTCACAAATGAGAAATGCAGTGTGAGATATATATACATGAATAAAATGCCTCACACCTTAGAACAAAGGCTGCTAAGAATATAATGAAAAAGGATCTTGGAACAAGGAGTGGATGGGTATGGAATATTGCCAGCATAAAATATAAATGGCTACATTTCGCAGTGCATTGTATCTTTATGACACAAAGGATATGGAGAAGAATCTTCACAATGATGCTAAAAATAACAGAAAGTTAAGAAATAAAAAATAGCACACTATTGTGAGACCAATCCTAAAATGAAAGAAAAGCTCCAAGTGCCAAAAAGAAATGAAGCATAATTTTGCATTCAGACTGAGCAAAAAGAAACAAAGTATACTTTTGCACTCACGCTGAGAAAAAAGTGACATACGAAACAAAAGATGCTCTTGTTTGTACATTTGCATTCTCTAAATTACCAGAATGACCACAATTAATTTCATCTCACTGTTGCCCTTTATATACAGTAGATCTATTCTCTTGTGGATGCATTTTTAACAAAGGCAGGCATTTGAATGTATCAGGGAAGCTAAGAATAATAATGTCAGAAGAGTAGACTCTTATTAAGAGTCTAGACTTCTAGCAGCATCACCCAAAGCAGAAAAACCAAAGTGGAAACAACAGACGAAGATGCATTCCTCTCCTTGGGAGAGCAATGGCTATAGCAGCAAAAGACGCCTGGTAGATCAAACAGTGACGGCAGTCAAAAATGCTGGTAAAGAAGCGACTGACAGTCGTAGGAGAAAAAGATAAAAACAGCAGCACTGGCAAAACCACTTCTGAGTAACTTTCACCTTGAAAATCTTTACAACAACATAATACAAAATGAAGCAAGGAAAAAAATGAGACCCCAGGGCTAAGGGGCACCCAATTGGTTGGGGAAGAGCAAAAGAGAAGTACAAATAGTGTTGTGATGCAACTGCACACAGGAGAGTGAAAACTCGCAAGAGGGAAGAAAATAGCTAATTTGTAATGTGGTGCTAGAGGAGACTTCTATAGATACCATGGACCACCTAAAGGAAAGAAATGAGTCAAAACAGTCTATCAAGCATAAACTTTCACTAGAAGCTTAACTGAGTAAACGGAGGCTCTTATCTTGAACATACCACAAAACTATGTGACTTACAGTAACAGCATAGAAGCTATGTCCCCGAGTTTGCAAAATCTGAATCAGACTCCTAATAACAGAGCCTCTTGGAAATATCTCAGTCATAGGATTGTCCAAAGGAAAAGACAGCTTGCTGATACATAAAAAAATCAATTTAATTGCAGTTTGCTCAATTACCTTTTAATGATAACAGAGTCCTTTCTAATGAATTACTCATAGCTGTTTCATCTCTGCAACAAACTTGTTGAAGGAATATATCTGTGTGATGATTCCACAAGGAACAGGTGAAGCTATAAATTCCAGAAGCTAACTGCAATAGAACAATAACATATTTATTCAAAAAGTTTGATATAAATAAAATAAATGCACCCAAAATAGCTGTGGTGAAGGAACACTGTGAACTTTATTTATCTATTGTTATTCATAAAAACAACGTGATTTAAGCTTGTCAGGACCAACTTGTTCCTTTGGATTTACTGAGAGACTCTGTGCAATCTTAAATGTGTCTTGTTTATTCGCTCAATCACTCTGACTCTTCATGACCTCATGGACCAGCCCCTGCCAGAGCTTCCTGTTGGACGGTCACCACCCCCAGCTCCTATTTATAATTTATATCTATGGGCTTTAATTCTTCTCAAATAATTTCCCTTAAAAAAAGTTCCACACATCTTTCAATTCTAGTGTAAACGTAGTTAACAACACATTTAATTAGGTTTAATTATTACTGCACTGTGATCTCTTTTTCCTCAGCCCCTTTTCTTCTCATGAAAGCTTTTTGTAATAGACTGAAACCAACTGAATCCCAAGGACTATGGCTATGGTGGAAGCCACTACCAATAATGTAATCATACAATAAAGTTCTGGACTCTTAAAGATGTAACAGATTATTGTAAAGTCTGCTATCATGCATTCTTATAAACACCTATTTGTTTCAAACCATAAGAAGCCACAAGAAAACCTTTTGATACTTAAGATAAATAAACTTCACTTGGCATTGAAAAGAGAAAGCATGGCTCATCATAAAATGAAAAACAACATATGAGATGACATTTTGATAAAATGGAAGACTTTGTTCCTGTCCAGTCTAATCATGGTGTAGCTGGCTACGAAATACATATGGTGATCTGTAGGGTAATATACTATGTTGCTTCTTAAGTGGTGGGTCCTGACCCCAATGATGTCGCCTTAGTTTAGTGTTGAGGTCACAAAAAATTGACAGCTGTTAAAGGTTTATGAATGCCACACTTTATATAGATTTGTAAGCAAGAACGTGTAGGAAATGGACTCTACTACACAAAATGTACTCCATAAAAAGGAAAATCAGAGTTGAGCAAGCCATGCAAATTATCAGTAAATATTTGATTTCTATGCCTATTTTATATATACCAATATACCTGGGGGCACAAAAAATGTATCATAGGAAAGGAGTTGCAAGTGGAAAAAGTATGCTGCATCTTCTCTTTAGAATAAAGATTTCTCTTTAGAAAGAAATATATGTGCCTCATATATGAACTCAAGGAAATATGGTTTCTTCTAGCCAGAGTTAGTAAAAACAGTCCAGGATACAAGGATAATTTGATATCTTGATCTGTTTCAATATTTTTGAACTGACCCAGAAGAAAACCATAGTTATTTTGGACAAACAAACATATAAGAAAGAGCTGGAGGGTAAGAAAGGCTATTTTTGCCTGTCAGAACGCACTAGAAGCTGAATCTCCACTCAAAAATGTGATTTTTCATACTTTCTTGAAAACAAAACAGTTCTGGTTTTGAAAATAAAAACGAAATAACAACAACAAAAACCTCAGAAATGTCCATAACATCAATCCATTAAAAAACTGCCACTTTTTAAGTGTTCCAGAAGCAGTAATTCTCTTTTTTGAACTTTTTTTTTTCTGGTGGTAATATTATAGAGTTGTAAAAATATATGAGGATAATGCATGGGGTCAACAATTTAGATCAGGGATTGGAATATGTGTCTTTTAGATCCATGACCCAAACTTCCACCAGCTCTAGGTAACATAGCCAATGGGCAATACGTTTCAATCTAATAATATCTGGAAGGGAACATATATCCCATGCCTGGTTAAAATAAAAATCTGATGTAGGCCTTTGCTATTAAGAATTCAATTTTCCACATTATGGCAGTCTGTAATTCAATTAACACATGCATTACTGAGGTTACATGTTGCAAATATTATAACATGCTGCATTATGAAAGTGGTGTTGTGAACATTTAGGTTGGCTTACAAATGTGGCTGCAGAGAGATTGAAAGGGTATATTCCAGGTACAACTATAGGAGTAAAACTATTCTGACAACAGATGCTAAGCTGAGCAAAATATAAACTAATTAAACACCTCCGTCTCAATTATTTAAATTATGACCAAACATGGCAAGATAGAGACAGATGGCTGCAAATTTTAAAACATTAAATAAATATTTTCCTAAAGCATAATTGAATTTATGTCTCAAAATGCAAGTATTTTTCAGAGAGTCTTCTGGTTTTATTAATTCCTTAAGGACAGAATCTTGGGTGCTATACATCAAAGATGTTCCTTATTTTAAGTGTAAAGAAAAACCCATCTGCTGTCCTTATGCATTGTCCTTCACACCATTGAAGCTCTCTGTGCATAAAAATGGTTTACTGTGGGAGAAAAATACTTTTCCACAATTAAACCTAAGGTGCAAATCTCATCAAAATTAAACCTCTTTTGTGAGATTGTGATACATATAAAATACAAGTCAGAAAACTATTTTATTCTCAGACTATAAAACTTATAATCATCATGATGTGGATATTTATTTTCATAACATAATTCATCCATATCTCTAGCACGAGCTTCATTAAATAAAGAGTAAGCCAAATATAATGTCTGAACTTGATTTGTTTCCATCAGTCCTGGTTAATTTTTATCTGATTCTAAACCTTAAAGGCAGGTTGGGTAACTTTCCTCTGATGAGGACCTGCAAATCACAATTATGTATACAGGTATAAGCTACATTTCTATTTAACTTCCATTCAGGCTGACAATGAAAGTAATGCGCACAATACCCTTTTCACAGCCGAAAAATTACTGTGCAGATCTGCTGTATATCTTACTCTCCTATCCACATAACCATGGTATTATGCCTGCACAAGGATACCAAAATCAGAGTCAGTTTTTCAAAGTTGGTTTAAAGATAACAATGATACACAAGTAGTGTGGTTCTATGGTTAATCCTGGAAAAGGAAGTGTAAAATCCATCAAATGAAAAATTAAGATGACACAGTTAACAGGCCAATTCTGAACTTTTAATCATATTTAAGAGATTGGGAACATGGCACTAAATCAATTCACTTTTTTTATTCTAAACTGAAAAAAGTCCATTATGCTAACAGGGTGCCATTGCCAAAATAAAGGTTGCATTCAAACAAATGCTGTCATCACTTGGTCAGATATTTTGAGTGTTCCCACTTCTATGTTGCCATTGCACTGTAATAATGATTAGGGATCAAGAGCAATTAAATATAATGCCTAGTGGGAGAATGGCATACTACTGGAAATGATACTTACATCATAGAAAAGTTTTCTATCTGCAGCAAGTCGTTTAGATGCCAAAGTCTTTGTGACATGGTAGAATGTAAGTAAAGCTCTATGTTGACGAAGATCATCTTGAATTTTTACAGATTCGACAAGGGTAGGAATAAGCTCAGGCCACTGCCTAGGGCAATCCAGTCTAGCCACTTTTGCAATCAATACAGAAATCTGAGTGGCAATCTGCAAAGGCAACCAAAGAAACACGTCTAGTTAAGATAAATGGATATTACAGCTACAGTTCAAAATAAGAGGTTTGAATTTCATTTGAAATATCCTGTTGTTTGTGTTGAAATTTCAGCCAACAAGGAATTAAGCTATACATAGCAAATACAAAAATGCAATTGAAGGCTGATGTAGTATGAGCAAATAACAATAATTAACATATGGAGTCCTCACAGAAATTATTGCCTTTCACTTTCCATTCAGTCAGTCTTTCTCCATAGTTAGCCCACTCAACCTTCTCCTCCCCCAATCTCAAACACAGGGTTTTTTATAGGCAGATTGATATCTGCTACTTGCCTTGGAAAGGAACACTCCCTCAATATTGTCTATAAACATTTACAAATGCAGTAACCATTTCTTGGGATTCTGAATTCTGGTTATCTTTAGTTCTCTTCTGACTAAAATTAATTAGGTGTGCAAGGGGCCACAAGACTTTCTTGAAACTCAAGCAAGTAGGTTAACACACCTGCATTCTACACCTTAAGCTTTTCATCCTTCTGTGTACCGAATACACAAGTAAAATTATGCTTTTCCACATGTGTGCATTTACGCAGCATACAACAAAAAACCCAATTCTGAGATCATGTCATGGAACTAACAGGGTAGAAGACACCATGTTGGAAAAGGCAGTTAGCCTTTAAAGTTTGCTTCATGAAAAATTCTTAGAGCAGAATGGAATTTTGGAAGGGTTTAGAAAGGACTGCAAGGGTCATCTAGTCTGACCCCTGCCATGAAGGATAATACTCTTGAAAAATGTCCACCCAAATGTCATTGAAGACCTCCAAAGAAGGACTCCACCAATATAAAAAAAATCTTAGTTAAAAAATCCTTCCTAATGTTTAGATGGAATATCTTTTCTTATAATTTGGTTTATGTTGTTTTCTTATGAATCCATTGGTTTATGTTCTTTTCTTATAATTTGAATCCATTGGCTTATGGTCTTTTCTTATAATTTGAATCTATTGGTTTATGTTTATGTGACAAGACATGGGATAGGGAATCTTTGCTCCTATAAAGTGGCAATACTTACACCAAAGAAAGCTTTCCTCTCTGCAAGCATTGCATCTGCAGATTCACGTCCACCTGAACTGTTCAGAGTGGTGAGAGGCTTAACCCAAGTGACCTCCCCTCCAAACCCATTCTTAGAACTTTCAGTAGCTCACTGTGATGCTTTTAACAACCATTTTGCAGATAAAATGTCTCCCATAAGAGCCGACTTACATGCTGTCATTGGAGCAGAAAACAACAACGAGGTGTCCAGCAACTCTGTGCATGGGATTATACTAGAACAGTTTCAATTGGTGAGTACTGTTGATGTGGACAAGCTGCTGGGGCAAGTAAGGAGAATAACCTGCTTTCTTGCCTGTCCCTCTCGGTAGGTCGTCCAGGGAGGAGATGCAGTTTCATCTCAAATACACCAAATTATTAACGCATCTCTCAAGGAGGGGAATTTTCCATCTTGTTTAAAAGAAGCAGTAGTTAGACCACTGCTGAAAAAGTTCTTCCTGGATACCTTTGGACCTTAATAACCACAGACCAGTGTATAACCTTCCTTTTTTGGGCAAGATGATTGAGAAAGCAGTTGCCTTCTAACTCCAGGCAGTCTTCAATGATACACACTTCCCTGACTCATTTCAAACTGGCTTCAGAGCATGATATGGAGTTGAGACTGCTATGGCTGCCTTAGTGGATGATCTCTGTCTCAACACTGACAAGGGTTTGTGTTCCTGTTGGTGCTTCTAGACCTCTCAGGGACGTTTAATTCCAGTGACCATGGTATCCTTCTGGAATATCTGGGGGAGCTGGGAATCGGTGGCACTGTGCTGCAGTGGTTCTGGTTGTACCTTTCAGGCAGGTTCCAGATGGTGGTGCTTGGGGATACCTGTTCCTCAAAAGAGGGGCCATTATGTGTTACTCCACAAGGTGCCACTCTATCTCCAATGCTCTTCTATATTTACATGAAGCCGCTTGGAGAGATCATCCATAGGCATAGGGAGGGGTGTTATCACTATGCCAATGACACCCAAATATATTTCTCTATGCCTTCCTAAACAGCTGCAGCTAAGGATAGTGTGTCTCCTCTGAGTGAATGCCTAGAAGAGGTAATGGGCTGGATTAGGAAAAACAAACTGAAACTGAATCCAGACAAAACAGAAGTGCTCACCATCAAGGATCCAAATCTGGGGATGGAGATGTGTCAACTAGTTCTGGATGGGGTTACACTCCCCCTGAAAGACTGTCTTCACAGCTTGGGAGTGCTCCAGGATCTGTCTCTCCATATATCAGCGCAGGTAGAGACAGTCAGGCATGCTTACTGCCAGCTTCGGCTGATATGCCAGCTGCACCCCTTCCTAGATTTGGAGGACCCCAAGATGGTAGTGTATGCACTGGTAACCTCAAGGTTGGACTTCTGCAATGCCCTTTACATTGGGCTACCCTTGTACCAAGTTAGGAAACTCCAGTTGGTTGAAAATACGGCAGTCATCTAGGAGTGAGCATATTACACCTATCCTAAAGTCACTCCAATGGCTACCAATTAGTTTCTGGGCTAATTAAAAACCTCTCTCTTCCAGCAAGCCTACCTAGCTAACTGAAAGCTGGAATTTTAAACTCATGCCATGAGTTTCGGTGTCTGACCTGTGTGATTAATGAGTATTTTACAGAAATGCTTTGATCTGTATCTTTTAAGGAACTGAATTTCAATGTGTGTTTGTAGAATTTTTATAGTATTTGTATGTTTTTAACTGCTGTGACCCGCCTCGAGCCGTGGGGATAGGCGGGTAAGAAATAAAATTATTCTTATTGTTAATTATTCTAGCCTTTGAAACAAGAAAGAAATGGATCTATCTTCGACGTAATACCACACCAGACATTTAAAGGCAGCTATCATGTCACCTCTCAGTCTTCTCATCTCCAAGCTAAACATATCCAGTTTCTAAATTGTTCCTCATATGGCTTGGTTTAGAGTTCTGACTATCTTGGTTGGCCTTGCCTGTTTGACCTAGTTACTATGCTCCTGTTTATGCATCCTAGAAGTGAATGGTTTTTGTTTGTCTGCTGCTGAATCATGATGTTGAGTTGCATTTTTCTTGTGGTCCTTAGATTCCTAATTAATAGAATCCTTAGCTTCTAATGATACTTTTGAAAAAGAAAAACTCCAAAGTAAAAATTACTTATTTTATTAAAGTTCAGATTGAGCTTCTACATGTTCAAAAGCATACTTGTTTCTGCTGGTGAACTTTTATTAAGAATAATTTCCTTATAAGAGTAGGCATGGATTATTTACTCAAACGTTTACTGGATAAAGAAGAACAAAATTTCATTTAATTAAGTACTTAACAGAACTGCAAATTATAACACACATCCTTCGAATGTTAATGTTCATCTTTTTGTATCACCACTAACCTGATTAACTGGCTCATTGAAATTGGCAATAAGCCCTGCACGCAATGTAGATTTCTCTTCTTCTGAAAGAGCACTGTTTGTTAGAAAATTAAAACCATCATTATAATAACAATCCATTCATATATAATCTAGAATTTCTTAAAATCTAAACATTTGAGATCTTTTTGCAATAATGTAGGAAGGCTTGCCATCTGGGATGCCACTGAAATCTCCAAATTCTTCATTCAAATCTCCAATAATCTGGAAACTGGAGAGAGATGCAAAATGGCAAACTGAGATTCCTGTCCTGTTATTTTCTGTAATCTTGTACTGCACATATTACTATCAAATTTTTAATTTGGCTAAACATGGAATAGGAAGGGAATGGATTATAATCTGAACTCCCACTCAGCAGCGAAGCAAATTCTGTGCTTTTAGGTCAGTTGCTTGCTCTAGGTAGGTTCTTGTAAGAATAAAATGAGGTCATTCCATGAACACTCCCCTGAATTAAGTGGGGAAATAGCAAGCTTCAAACATGATACAATGTGCCTATCTTTCTTAAATATATTATATGGGAAAATCACAAGTGAAAATGGCATGTAGAGTTGTTAAAATTCTAAAATTAGGTGAAGAAATTGCACTAAAGGTGAAAGAGACATCCAAAGTCTAAGAGAAGAAAAAGAGCAATCATTAATACTGTTCAGTGAACAATTGTTTAAAAGCTTGTGAAGAGTTTACTCACAGTTATAGGCAGGTTGACTAGCAAAATCTGGCTACCAGTATTAAAAAACTCAAAAATCACAACAGCAAAACAACAGAGGGGAAACAAACGGGCACATAAAATCACTCTCAACAAAAGATTCCCCCCAGGCACTTCCAAGCCATTGAATGCTAATCAAGGTGATCAGCTGAAACATTCACAGCAGACAAAAGTCCTTTGTCTGACCCTGGTCATTCCACAGATATATAAACCCATTTTTCCTACTTCCAACAGACCTCACTACCTCTGAGGATGCTTGCCATAGATGCAGGTGAAACGTCCAGGAGAAAAATTGCCTCCAGAACATGGCCATATAGCCCGGAAAAACCTACAACAACCCATTTGCTATTCTTTTTATGCATGTAGAAAAACATGGTTGGCATAGTTAGTGTACTACCTGCAAACTATCTAATTTGCAACTACAATTACTAGTAAATATCACAATCCAAAAATGTTAGCATCAACAGAAGTATTTGTTTCACGTGTATTACTGGAGGTCAACAGGGACTTAAAGACTTGCCAAATATTACACATTTGGACTATTTTGCCAATGATTAAAACACAAAACAGTATAGAAACTGCTAAAAGAAAACAAAAGTAAAAAATAATTTCAAATAATGTATACATAAGCATTTCTGTGGATATCCAAAATGAAAAGAAAGACCTTCTAGAAACTGGTGCAATACTGACATCTGCAGGATGGTAGAAATTATTTTTAGCCATTCTATGAGAAACTGCTTCATGACATAACATTTTTTCTTCATTAGTATTAGTTTCCAATTATACAAATAACAAATGTGAAGCCCCAAACCTCTGGAATAAGCTAAATAAATTGTATGTATTATGAATAACTGTAAGAACCAAGTAGATTATACATGATAAACATATGTAGATAGCTGAATGCTGACGAAACAAGTCCAGCCCCAGGGGTTTGGACTAGATGGACTAGATGTGGCTCTTCCAATTCTATTATTCTATGAAAAGTACTCAGAATTAACTATCATCACATTATGTTATTACATCTTAATGATTTGGTTAAAACTTTTGTATGCCATTCTTTACTCAATGGATTCCAGGATAGTGAATAAGGACACATACAATAAGACTATATAATGTCAAAATATATAATGAAACTGTAATAGACTGTAATAGTAACAATAGCATGAGCTAAAAGCAGAGCAAACAAAAGCACTACAAAGCTTAAAAATGGGAAAATTAAAATGTTTTAAAGTATTTTAAAATATATTTACAGGTTTTAAAAGGCCATTCTTAACTCTAGAGGTGGGTGCAATATTCGTTCCATTTGTTTCAATCGGGTAGTTGTTTCGTACCATCCATTTGGATGGCACGAAACAAAAAAGCCATTTTCAGATGAAACAAAAAGCAAAAGTTGTATGGTTTCCATTTATTTATTTGGTTTTCAGGCAGCATGGCTTTTCTCACGTGGCCCAGGGAGTTCTTCCACATGCATCAGAGTTAGCCCAAAATGTCAAAAAGTTAAATAGTTTTTAAAAAAATGTTTTTTTGGTTTTTTTGTGTGAAAGAGCATAACTTTACAGGTTAAAAGCAAAAAAACCCCACATCTACCTACAGTTGGTTTAATATTCTCTTTAGGATATATTTTGTCTTCAAGTTTATGCAGATATGTGTGGAAAAAATAGTAATTTTGGTTTCCAAAAGTAATAAAAGACCATCTGGTTTTCCAAATTTCAAAACGGATTTTACATGAATCCAGAGCTACCTTGACCTAATCGGACCTAGATCTAAATAAGATTCTGAACTCAACTGGGAACACTCAGCATAATTGTACAATCCACTCCTTTACCAATATGAGTCAGCAAGTCAGTATTCTTCTCATAATGCCAGCAATGCAAAACAAAAAACTACAAACACTGCCCAAAAACAGATATAGAAAATGTATTCCTTACTGTGGTGCCACACGTCTCCAATAGCGGTCAATTCCATTTTTGAAGTACAGCACAGCTAGCCACCTCACATTCACGTCTAAGGAGTGATTTGTGACGATATTCTGTTTAAAAGTCAGCAGAATTTTAAATACTTTAATATATTATTTTAAGAGTAGCAACTATAGTTGACAATTTTGAATGAACTGATAAATATGGTTCACTGGGATCTTAAACCAACTTCAGAGATATTTTTAATCCTTCTGTGTTTTGGAAACCAGAATTTCCCTGTTTGGACAGTTGTCTCAGTTTTGAAACTTACTATTTATTAAATTCATGTAAGAACATCAAGTAATGCTGCAAAAGTCTTTCAAATGTGAGCAAGTAGCTAAATAAGCTAAATAAGCCAAAATGTTATGATCTGGACAAGGGAAAACATAGCGTCTGCACTGAAGTTGTTCCTGGCAAACTAAGAAGCTTCTTCCTCTTTGTTCAATCCTATTCTTTCCGTGAACAATGGTTTTTTCATAACCGGCTATTCATGTAAACTCCAAGTCAGCATCTAAAGTAATGAAATCGACTCTGGGTATCTCTAAAATACATAATAAATTAAGTAATGCATACATACTTAAAAATGTGTGTGCAATTAAGGACCTAATCATATTTTGATAATACTGAAGAGACCTTATAATCATAACTTTAATTATTATAAGAAGTCAGATTGAAAAGCTTGCTAAACCTTTATTTAAGATCAGATTTCTTATTGCTGGAGAGGTGTTGCACTTTTAATGAATGCTTAATTAAGCCTGTTAGCAAACCTCTACATTTCAAAAGTTGAAATAAGAAATATACTACAACAGACCGAGTATCCATGTAGTAGCACTGCATTTTCTTGGAGAGCACATATCTATGATTGCCTCTTATACCAAGATATGCTAAAAGATGGCTGGAAACAGATTGATTGCAACAATAAATAACAAGAATATTTTCAGTACTACCAGAGAGATATCTTTCTTCTCTTTACAACAGGGATAGACCCAATTTGCATCCCAATTTTATCCAAATGGATAACTATAACCCTCCAGATTTGCGTAATGCTGCCCTAGCCATTAGTAAATGACTATGGAAATTTCATTCCAAAAATATCTGGAGGGTCACGGCTATCTCAACAAAACTTTGTAATATAATTGTACAGTGATGGGCATTTACTCTTCACTTTAGAAAGCAGGCATAGAATTATAAGGAAGAAACGATGACTAAGAAAAATACTGAAGAAATCCCTATTTTATTACTGTAACTTACCAACAACACTGAATAGAAGCCTGGCTGTGTTTCCCACTGTTTCAGTTGCTCCTCAGCTGGTTTTAGCACCGCAGTATTTTGACTAGTGGCTTGGGTCAAGACCTGAAGAACAACACTACTGGCACTATTGAGATCCATGAAAACCTGTCAAAGACATTTAAGAGAAACGCACTGGTATAAAATTAGGGCTGTGCGATCGATGAAAAAAATGTTTCAAAACTCATTACAAAATTAGGGGGCACTGGTGTTTCATTTCTAAAGTATTGTTAGTGAATATTTTGTTACTATAACAAAAGTAACAACCTTTCATTACTTTTTCGTTATAATAATTGCTCAAGTGGCGAAACTTCAGGGGCTTCTTTCTCCCTCATTTTTACAGCTATTGGGGTGAAACTTGCTACAGTGATAGAACACATTTATCACTGTTAGAATAATAGAATCAGAGTTGGAAGAGACCTGCTGGGCCATCCAGTCCTACCCCCTGCCAAGAGGCAGAAAAAACACATTCAAAGTACCCCCGACAGATAGCCATCCAGCCTCTGTTTAAAAGCATCCAAAGAAGGAGCCTCTACCACAGTCTGAGGCAGAGAGTTCCACTGCTAAATGGCTCTCACAATTAAGAAGTTCTTCCTAATGTTCAGGTGGAATCTCCTTTCCTGAAGCCTGAAGCCATTGGTGTGCGTCCTAGTCTCCAGGGCAGCAGAAAACAAGCCTACTCCCTCCTCCCTATGACATCCCCTCACAAATTTATATGTGGTCCTCATCATGTCTCCTCTCAGCCTTCTCTTCTGCAGGCTAAACATGCCAAGATCTTTATGTCACTGTGCATGTTTAGCTTGCAGAAAAGAAGGCTGTTAGCCCATTGTCGCAACTCAGGATAGATTCACCTTGCTCAAGATACCACCACACACCAAGGCTGTAGGTTTTGTAGTTTATTGAAGAAAAAACAAAATCAAAAACATAGAAGTAAAGTTGCAAAAGTTCAATAGCCAAAATAGAGTCTAAAATACAAAGGCAAAGTTTCCAAGATCCAAAGGCAAATAACATGAAGTATAATCCTTTAGCATTGGTTAAACAAGAATCCATGGCAGCATGACAAAGTCCCCAAAAATCAAGATCAAAACTAAAGTCCCAAAGAGCTAGAAGCTTTCCCCAAAAGCTGAGGTAATTTCAGAGAAGTTAACAGGGTGTAAGCAACATTGCACTGACAAAGGACAGGCTTCAATCGGATCGTTAAATATGTCTCCCCAGCATGAAAGCATTATGTTGACCTCGAACTTCCTGTTTGTTGGCAAGGTGCGCACTTTGGCGAACCCTTAATTGAAACGGTCCTCACTAATCAAATCTCCATCTTCAAGGCCGGATACCTCATTATCCTGGGACTGGTCACCCTGGGAACCGAGAGGCACTGAACTGCCAGATGGGGCCAACTCTTCCACCTGCAGCTGTGAAGTTTCACTATCTTTATCTAAAACAACATTCCTTTCTCTGGGGAACAAAAATTCCATCTCTTCTTCAGAATCATCACTGTCTGCCTCAATAACAGGGACATGTTCAGAAATCTGTAACCCATCATCCTCCTTGTCCTGAGGAAATTCAGGCTCAGAAAACTCAGGCTCAAAGTGACCCACAACAACCATCAAGGTTCAAAATGTTTTACTTATCCATAAATTTGGGGAAATTTTCAAAGTTTTTACAAACAACATTTTTTAAAAAACTACAAGAGCTATCTCATTGAATTTTCTATACAAAGACCCAAGATAACAGGGGACCATCTCTACCCCCCTCCCCAACTTTCAGAAATATTCATACATTTACTGGTTTTAGGGAAATTTTGAAGTTTTGACAAAAATGTTTTTTTTTTCTTTTTTGAGAAAAGAAAGCCACAACAGTTATCTCGTTGAATGTGTCTCATATTAACCAAGAGAATTTCCATTTAGCGATTTCGTACCAGCCCAGCACAGAAGAATCAGTCAGTCCTCCTCTTTGCAGATTCAACAATTTATTGGAACTCTGGCTGGCTGCTGCTACGGAGGAACAAATCTCTCCCCTATCCTGACTGGGGCTTTCTTATGTTGAGCAGAATTCTGGGAAGTGTAGTTTAGGGCAGGGACATTTGAACTCTTAGGCATAGGGCTCCTTGCCTTCCCAAACTACATTTCCCAAAATTCTGTGCTTTTTCAGTCTCTTTCCCAGCAACTCTGCTTTCCCCTTGCTGTTTTCCTCTCTTAATGGTAAGAGGCCATTAATTTAAATGGGAATGGCAGCCTTTGTGGCTTTGCTTTGCTTGCCTGCGTTGAAACTGAAACTGACTTTGGGAGGCTTCTGGGGTTTAAAAAATTCAAAAGAAAAAGTATTGGGTAAGTTTTGATTCTTACATTTTTGGTGTGGGCCACACCCACATGTTGAATATTGCATCATAAGTACGAATGTAACTAATTTGATCCAACTCACGAGGATAATGAGTTGGATCATGATAATTTTGCACAGGCCTAATAAAAATACATACTATAAACTATTATACAGTAATTTGTTGAATTCAAAACATTAAGAAAGAACCAGCTCTAAAACATCCAAATATTTTGCACTTGTGCTGTGATTAATAAAAAAAATAAAAAATAAAAAATTGTATTATTACATTCTTGATAATACTAAATGTATACATTATTGCCTTTATCAGAAGAATATCAAATGTATAAATTATGGCCTAACACAATATAAAACTCTTGTTTGAGGTACTCTCAACTCTTTACTCTCTACAGTCTGATTTCTTTCTCTACTTCTCAAAATTTGATTTTCCTTTTTTTATTTTTCAGGCATAATAAAATACATAAATGTTTACAGAAAAAGGGGGATAAAAAGAGGAATATAACAGAAAGAGAGGAAGTTTAGAAAGAGATAATTATATTACTTCTCATCTTGTTTTCTGTGGTTACAGACACACAGAATATAATTATATATTTCTCTAAAAAATACATATATATCTGTGTGGCAGTGTACTAGCAACTTAAGATGCATGGTCACAGTAGCATGCCTGAACATTTGAGAGGCTGAAAGAAAATCCCGTCCCTCCACTAAAAAAAAGTACTCAAAGGACTTTCCAAGTGTCATAGAGTAAATTAATGTTACAAACCTCTTTTGTACAAGAACCTACCAAATCTGTGATAGCTCCTGTAAATTGTTTAAAATACTAATAAACAGCCCTTTAATAAAAGCACCAAGAAAACTAAGAATAATCAAAGTCCACTAGAAATATAAATACAAATGCTCTCCATACTGATAGAAAAATAACATACAAATTAATAAAAATGTAATAAATGGCTGGTGTACTTTTGTCTTATAACTGAAACTAAAACAGAACAAAATATGAAATATCCTTCATATTCACAAGACCCCAGTGAAAGTGGAAAAACCTCAGATATCTCTACCCTCACCCCATTAAGTCTTGATATTTAATGCTGCCAACTTGTACTTGCTCATTCCAAAGGCAGATGCAGATAGCAGGTGGGCTACCCTGCCTTAACCCGCTGAAGTTCAATTTTCTACCAGATACACTAGTGTTATCGAAGTAGTAAAATGATGTAAGGCTGAGGTGGGGCTAATAATCTGTGAATAATCAAATCTTGAATGGAAACCCACAAATGTGGAGGGAGAACTTCAACTGTCACCTCAACTACAATCACAAAGTTAACATAAATGTTATGGCCTGGGGGCCACAAAAGCTCTCTAAGATTCGCAGGGTCCTTTTCACCATGCCCCCCCCCCCCCACCATCCATTTAAGGTGAAGTATAGGATTTTTTAAACCGAAGTAAATGGGAACAACTTGTTAAACATGTTGAAAATGCCCTCCTTCCAAACATGTAAAGGGGCCAAAAAAATGGGGGAGGGAGTTTCAATGAGGAGTTGTCACATTCTAAGGTCTTCTGTGGAGCTAAAGCCGTTCTCTGGTTTCCCAGAATTGCTCATAGCTACATATTTTTAATAGCATGTACTTTTTCCATTCTGACTTTTTAAAAAAATGAAACTAATTTCTTTCTTCTAGATAATACAAGTACTTCAGATCTGCTCAGAAAATGTTTATACATATTTAATTAAAAGCATCAGACAGATAGATGATGGAATTTTCCAGAAATTCATTAGGAATCTATTTAAGTGCAAAAGTAAACAATTCAGCTGAACAGAGAATTCTAATTAGTTATTTTCAAGAAAAAAATGGCTTTCCAACAACTTTTCCCCTTTCAAGTATAAATTATTATAACCCAACTATCTAATTAAAGCAAAGCAGGAATGACAAAACTTCAATGTTTCATTAGTTTCAAAATGCAAATTGCCCTAATTAAAAAGAGAAAACAATTGTATGGTAATAAACAACAGTTAGGAGATAAACCTAACTGCTTTCAAGTTCACAACATCCACAAAACTCATACATTTACAAGAACAAAATAACGGGGGGGGGGGGGGACTTGCAAGCTCCCTCGTTCCATTATATAGTAGTTGCTTATAGGTTTACTTGTGAGAATGGCACCATACAAATCAAAGAAATAAATAGGAGGGAGGCAATACCATCTTACAATGAGAAGCTTTAAAACTGACCGTAAGGGCCACAACTACAATATTATAATGTTTACTTTTAATTGTTTCCTTTTGTTCTCTTAGTATGTTAAAAATAATATCCATATTCAATCAACATGTGGAGCTCTCAAAATAACAGCCATGTTTCTAATTCCAAGTAATACGCGTGTTATGGATCTAGTCTGGGTAAAATGCATGGGATGGAATGGCACAGCATGGTTCCCATATTAAAAGAACCGCAGAACAGTTTTGTCAGACTTCAACAAAGCAGAGAAAGGGCACAGCAGAAACCCATCCCATCTTTACCTTTTTAGAAAAACAAGCTTCAAGAACATTAGAAAGTATTTAAAGGCATCTCAACATAATCCCAAAGAATCCATGTATTATTTATTTTATTTATAACCTAATGTAGCTCCTGGTCTTACAAAACTTTTTCTCACGATATTAAACTTTTCACTATAGACCCATTACTGAGGGCAGATTAGTAGAGCTTTTTCAAACATGCTGGCCATATCCTGTATTGGTTGGAGGAAGTACGGCTTTACATATTCACACAGATATCCACGTACATCTAAAGACATACACATTTCTCCTCTCAAACAAACAACAATATTCAGGGTTCACAGCTAGGGATTGGAGCTGAAATGAATGCTTCCACCATTACCAAGGGGATCGCCGCTGGGAGCGTTGCTTCCTGTTATGATAAATATGGAAACAGATGCTATAGAAGCTGGAACTCTAGTGGCTGGAAAAGGTTTTCACCTCTGGAATTCACCCTTACACTTCTAATGTGTGGGACTCACACCAAGTGTCATATGTACAATGGATGAATGCTGTGCAACACACACCCATGGCAATCAAAAAGGGGATACAAAGAAAAGAGAGAGCAAAACTGATACAATAATTAAAAACAAATATTTTAGAAAACCAAAGTATTAGTTCCATCCAGTGTCATGGAAGAAGCCTTTGGTTCCTGCAGAACTTTGCTACAGGCCAGATATATTTGTTGCCATCTTTGAGATCTGGAAATATACCTACAAAGTACACAATGTAATCTGATGTAGCCTAAAGAATGCCATCTCTCTATTATGCCATCTCTCTATTAGAGCAAACCTTTCCAAACTGTATGTCAGGACACAATAGTGTGTCACCTGTATCCCTAGGTGTGCCTGGTGCTGATATAATTTTATATAGATAGAAAGTATGAAACTCTTATAAGGGGTTGGTTTAACCTCAGTTTTCCAGTAAAGTTGAATTACCATGTCACCAAAGGATGCATGTCTAAAAAGAGTGTCATCAACATGAAAGGTTTGGCAAGCTTTGTATTAGATTGCATGTATGCCGACCAAGAGCAAGATGAATGGATGGGATCTTTGAAGTGACTGGATTAACCTTGAAGGAGCTGGGGGTGGTGACAGCCGACAGGGAGCTCTGACGTGGGCTGGTCCATGAGGTCACAAAGAGTCGGAAACGACTGAACGAATGAACAACAACAAATGTATCAATGGGAACCTGGCTTCAGCTTAAATTTAGGAACACACCTACCCAAATATCAACAAAACAAGCCACAATGTAGGAGTAATATAGGGACATTGGAAGGGACACTGTGACATCAGAACAATGTGCTGAACCACAGTTTAATGATACTTCCAAAAGCAATCCATGCCGGGCTGAAACATGTACTCCATTACTGATTAAAACACTAACACCTAAGAGAAAGATTAAACTACTTTAGCTAATTCCAACAATACTTTAGGTACATCTACAATATAAAATGAATAGAGTTTGATACCACTTTAACTGCCATGACTCAAGGCTATATGGAATCCTGGGATCTGTCATATAATGAGACACTAGCACTCTTCAGCAGAGAAGGCAAGACCCTTAATTACAATTTAAAAATTACAAGTCCCTTAATTCTGAAAGCATTGAGCCATGGTTGTTAAAGTGGTGTCAAACTCCATAAATTCCACAGAGAAGATACACCCCTAGTTTATAGCACAAGTCAGTTTACCAACCCATAATCTGTACTTAGTTGGATTAGTAATTTATTAGCAACACTCATGGTTTGTACAGAATGGCAAAGAGAAACTGAATCTTGGATTGCTGTGAGTTTTCCAGGTTGTATGACCATGTTCCAAAAGCTTTCTCTCTTGACTTTTTACCCACCTCGATGCCAGCATACTCACAACCTCTAAGGATGCCTGCCATAGATGTGAGCAAAGCGTCAGGAGAGAATGCTTATGGAACATGGCCATACAGCCCAGAAAACTCACAGCAAACCAGTGATTCCAGTCACGAAAGTCTTTGACAACAAACTGAATCTTGATTTATGCTTCCTATGGATGCTGCAGAAGGGGGCAAGCAAGGAGGCACAGACACTCAAAGATGGACCAGAGGGAACATGATAGCATGTTTAAATATTTGAAAGGATGTCATGTTGAGGAGGCAAGTTTGCTTACTGTACTCTAGAAACTAGGACACACAGGAGTAGATTCAAACTGCAGGAAAAGATTCCCCCTAAATATTAGAGAGAGACAGAAAAAAAACTCTGATGATAAGAGTTGTTCAGCAGTCAAATATGTGCCTTGGAGTGTGGCAGAGTCTCTGTTTTGAGGTTTTTAACCCAAATCTTGATGGTCTTCTGTCAGGAGCACTTTGTTCATGCATGGCAGGAACTGGATGGCCTTTGTGGTCTCTTTCCAACTCTAAGACAAAATCACTCCCTCCCTCTACACCACACATGGGCAAAGTTCGACCCTCCAAGTGTTTTGAACTTCAATTCCCAGAAATCCCAGCCAGCTTATTGGCCGATAGGAATTATGGGTGTTGAAGTCCAAAACACCTGGAGGGCCCAAGTTTGCTCATGCCTGTTCTACACCAATGGATGTATCATTTATTTATTTATTTATTTATTTATTTATTTATTTATTTGTTGCATTTCTATATTGCTTTTCTCATCTCTAGGGGGACTCAAAGCGGTGTACAACAAAATAGGTGGCAAAACTTCAATGGAAAACATTTACATAAAAGCAATATATAATGTATCTAAATCAATAACATATAACTATGAATTAAACCTGTTAAAACTAAACAGAAACACATCAAACATGGACATAAAAACAATTTAGACATATTAGACATTGAACGAAATCTGTGGTTGTCATTTAGCTGCTTCAGTAGTACTATCAGTCACCAAATGCCTGCTTGCATAGCCAGGATTTTAGTTGTTTTCTAAACAACAGGAGGGAGGACGCAGATCTAGTATTGCTGGGGACTTCCACAGCCAAAGGGCCACCACCAAGGAGGCCCTGTCTCTTGCCCCCACCAATCGCACCTGTGATGGCAATGGAATTGAGAGCAGGACCTCCCTGGCCAATCTTAACACTCAAACTTCTTCATAAAGGGAGATACATTCAGACAGGTAAGTTGGACCGGAACCATTTAGGCATTTATAGGCCAAAATCAGCACTTTGAATTGTGCTTGGTAGCAGACTGGCAGCCAGTGGAGTTGACGCAACAGGGGAGTTGTATGTTCCCTGTACGCCACTCCAGTGAGCAATCTGGCTGCCACCCATTGGACTACTTGAAGCTTCTGAACAATCTTCAAAGTAGAGTGTGTTGCAGTAGTCTATTTGAGATGTAATTTGTGGGCCTCAAAGTGTTTTGGGCTCCACAGAAGTTCTAGCCTGCGTATCCAATAGTCAAGATTTCTGGGAGCTGACGTCTAAAACACCTGGAGGGCCACAGATGGTGCACCATTGTATAATCTACAGTAGGCATGGGCAGAGGCTCCTCCTCTGGAGGCTTTTAGGCAGAGGCTGGATGGCCATCTGTTGGGAGTACTTTGAATGCAATTTTCCTGCTTCTTGGCAGGGGGTTGGACTAGATTACCAATGAGGTCTCTTCCAACTCTATTTATTTATTTATTTCGCATACTTGTCTCCTGTCTTTCTCACTCCTGGAGGGGGACTCAGGGCAGCTTCACAACAGGCAGTCATTCAATGCCAACAACAGTAATAAATAATAAAAGCAATAAAAACATAAAATTACTAAAACATTGTTTAAATCGCACAGGTTTGAAATCATAGTTCAGGTCAGTCCATTGTCATTCACGCAAATTGGGTCTCATTCTAAATTGCTGCCTCTACTGTTCGAACGCTTGATCCCATAACCAGGTTATGGATTTTATTCTAAAGGACAAGAAGGAGGGGCTAATCTAATGTCACTGGGTAGAGAGTTCTACAGGCAAGGGGCCACCAATGAGAAGGCCCTGTCTCTCGTCTCTACCAGTCGCACTTGCGAGGATGGCGAGACCGAGTGCAGGGCCTCTCCCGTCAATCTTAGACTTCGCAATGGTTCATAACAGGAGATACGTTCAGATAGGTAAGCTGAGCCAGAACCGTTCAGGGCTTTATATGCTAAAGCCAGCACTTTGAATTGTGCTCAGTAGCAGACTGACAGCCAGTGGAGCTGATGCTTCCCAGTACACCGCTCCAGAGAGCAATCTGGCTGAAGCCCGTTGGACTACTTGAAGCTTCTGAACAGTCTTCAAAAGCAACCCAACGCAGAGTGTGTTGCAGTAGTCTATTCAAGAGTTCCCTGCTTCCTTGGCTTCTTGGTTGGACTACATGGGCCATGAGGTCTCTTCCAACTCTATGATTCTATAATTGTCAGCCTTCCGGGTGTTTTGGACTTCACCTTCCACAATTCTTAACAGTCAGCAAACTGGCTGGGATTTCTGGGAGTTGAGAGTCCAAAACACCTGGAGGGCCAAAGCTTGCCCATGCCTGAATTCCCAGATGGCTTAGCTAACTTGTTCAATTGCAAGGAATTCTGGGAGTTGGAGGCCCAAACAGCAGGAAGGCAGCAGTTTGGGGATGCCTGGTGTTGAGCATCTATCCCAGCCATGGGCAAACTTGGGCCCTCCAGGTGTTTTGGGCTTCAGCTCTCACAATTCCTAACAGCCTCAGGCCTTTCCTTTTCCCCCTCAGCTGCTTAAGCCAAAACATATGGTGGACCAGGAAAGGGTTCGCCTTCACAGCCTCTCTGCCTTGAGTGAGGCCTCCAAAGCAGCCAAATCCATCCACTCACTCACTCACTCTTTCTTCGCCTACGTCTGTTATTATTACCGCCGCCAATCCCACAGATCGCGAAGCTCGTGCCGCTGCCACCACCACACGTTTTGGACTTCAACTCCCACAATCCTAACAACCTTAGGCCCCTTCCTTTCCTGCCTCAGCCGCTTTTAAGCAGAGCCTGGATGGCCATCTGTCAGGTGTGCTTTGAATGTGATTTTCCCACTTCTTGGCAGGGGAATGGACTGGATGACCCATGAGGTCTCTTCCAACTCTATGATTCTATGATAGTAAAATGTTTATGTGAAGAGAGAGCAGTTTTAGGGCATTCTGCTCTCATGTGAGCATGCTTACAGAAAGAATGGGACAGAGAAGACAAAACACCTATTGAGTTGTAGCCATTAAACTAGCAATGCAGCACAACCAGAGGTAATTTTCAATGGTAAGCAAACAGTATTTTGCCGCCCCCCCCCCCCCCCACCAATCACTGATATATATTTCTGTTCGTCGTGGGAGTTCTGTGTGCCATTGTTGTTCAGTCGTTCAGTCGTCTCCGACTCTTCGTGACCTCATGGACCAGCCCACGCCAGAGCTCCCTGTCGGCCGTCACCACCCCCAGCTCCTTCAAGGTCAGTCTAGCCACTTCAAGGATGCCATCCATCCATCTTGCCCTTGGTCGGCCCCTCCTCCTTTTACCTTCCACCTTCCCCAGCATAATCGTCTTCTCCAGGCTTTGCTGTCTCCTCATGATGTGGCCAAAGTACTTCAACTTTGTCTCTAGTATCCTTCCCTCCAATGAGCAGTCGGGCTTTATTTCCTGGAGGATGGACTGGTTGGATCTTCTCGCAGTCCAAGGCACTCTCAGAACTCTCTGTGTGCCATATTTGGTTCAATTCCTTCATTGGTGGAGTTCAGAATGCTCTTTGTTTGTAGGTGAACTATACATCCCAGTAACTACAACTCACATATGTCAAGGTCTATTTTCCAAGAGCGCCCCTGGGCAAAATTAACTATACTGCAAATGCTTACTTTGTGTAATGGGTTGAGCCGCCCCTGAGCACAACCTATCCAAAGTTACTCAAAATTAAGCACCACTAGGTTTAATGAGACTGACTTTTAATAACTTGATGGCCCACGAGCTCTTTTCCAACTCTATGATCTATATATATAAATCTGTTAGGTTGGTTCAACGGGACAGCAAAACTCCACAACCCCCCCAACGAAACTGCACCAAAATTGCCATGCCCATAACACAACCCACAAGCTACAAACATATCTACTCAAAATGAAAAACAACACAACAACACACTCACAAAACGGCAAAACAACAAAACTCAAAAAAACCCAATGAAACTTAACCAAAATTCCCATACCCATAACACAACCCACAAGGTACAAACATATCTACTCAAAATGAAAAACAACACAACAACACACTCACAAAATGGCAAAACAACAAAACTCCACAACCCCCCAACGAAACTGCACCAAAATTCCCATGCCCATAACACAACCCACAAGGTACAAACATATCTACTCAAAATGAAAAACAACACAACAACACACTCACAAAACGGCGAAACAACAAAACTCAAAACATCCCCAACGAAACTTAACCAAAATTCCCATGCCCATAACACAACCCACAAGGTACAAACATATCTACTCAAAATGAAAAACAACACAACAACACACTCACAAAACGGCAAAACAACAAAACTCAAAAAACCCAACGAAACTTAACCAACATTCCCATGCCCATAACACAACCCACAAGGTACAAACATATCTACTCAAAATGAAAAACAACACAACAACACACTCACAAAACGGCAAAACAACAAAACTCAAAACACCCCCAACGAAACTTAACCAAAATTCCCATGCCCATAACACAACCCACAAGGTACAAACATATCTACTCAAAATGAAAAACAACACAACAATACACTCACAAAACGGCAAAACAACAAACCTCAAAAAAAACCCAACGAAACTTAACCACACACACAAAACCCCACGCTCCATCACTCCCCCCGCCGCCGCCGCACACACACACACAACCCCACGCTCCATCACTCCCCCCGCCGCCGCACACACACACGCAACTCCACGCTCCATCACTCCCCCGCCGCTGCACACACACATGCAACCCCACACTCCATCACTCCCCCCGCCGCTGCACACACACCCACAACCCCACTCCCCCCGCCGCCGCACACACACACGCAACCCCACGTTCCATCACTCCCCCCGCTGCCGCACACACACACACAACCCCACGCTCCATCACTCCCCCGCCACCGCACACACACACGCAACCCCATGCTCCATCACTCCCCCCGCCGCCACACACACAAACACACAACCCCACACTTTATCACTCCCCCGCCCCAATCTTACCTCCTTTTACTTCACGCCACCTCCAAACCCCACCCTGCCCCTTCCCGCCCTGTCAAAATCCAGGAAAGACGGGAAGGAAGGAAAGAAGGAAGAAAGAGAAAGGGAGGTAAAGAAAAAGGGGAAAGGAAGGAAAGTTAGAGAAAGAAGGAAGAAGAAAAGGAAAGGAAAGATGGAAGGAAAGAAAAGAGAGACAGGAGAAGAGAAAGAAAAAGGGGGAAGGAAGGAAAGAGGTAGAGAAGGAAGAAATGAGAGACAGAGGGAGGGAAAGAAAAAGGGGGAAGGAAGGAAGGAGAGAAGGAAATAAAAAGGGAATGAAGGAAGGAAAGAGGGAGTGAAGGAAGGGGGAAGATGTAGAGAAAGAGGGAGGGAAGGAAAGAAGGAAAGAGAGAAGGAAGAAAAGAGACCAGAAGAGAAAGAAAAAGGGGGAAGGAAGGAAGGGGAGAAGGAAAGAAAAAAGGGAATGAAGGAAGGAAAGAAAGAGGGAGTGAAGGAAGTAAGGGGGAAGATGTAGAGAAAGAGGGATGGAAGGAAAGAAGGAAAGAGAGAATCATAGAATCATAGAATCAAAGAGTTGGAAGAGACCTCATGGGCCATCCAGTCCAACCCCCTGCCAAGAAGCAAGAATATTGCATTCAAATCACCCCTGACAAATGGCCATCCAGCCTCTGCTTAAAAGCTTCCAAATAAGGAGCCTCCACCACACTCCGGGGCAGAGAGTTCCACTGCTGAACGGCTCTCACATACAGGAAGTTCTTCCTAATGTTCAGATGGAATCTCCTCTCTTGTAGTTTGAGAAGGAAAAAAAGGAAGAAAAGAGGCCAGAAGAGAAAGAAAAAGGGGGAAGGAAGGAAGGAAGGAGAGAAGGAAAGAAAAAAGGGAAGGAAGGAAGGAAGGAAAGAGGGAGTGAATGAAGGGGGAAGATGTAGAGAAAGAGGGAGGGAAGGAAAGAAGGAAAGAGAGAAGGAAGAAAAGAGACCAGAAGAGAAAGAAAAAGGGGGAAGGAAGGAAAGAGACAGAGAAGGAAGAGGAGAAGGAAAGATGGGAGGGAAGGAAGGAAGGAGGGAGGGAAAGAAGGAGAGAAAGACGGAAGGTTGGCCACAGCTGGCCACAGCAACGCGTGGTGGGTAAAGGTTGTTATTTCTATTATTATGATGATGATGCTATTATTCCTATTAGACCCTGGGGGAATGGGAGAGGTGTCAGGTCCCAAAGGCAATGCATTGCATTATTGTTATTGTTATGATGGTGATGAAATAAAAGGAAATAAAAAGAGAAAGTAGGAAGCAAACAGGGAGGGAAGAAAGGCAAAGGAAGAAAGGGGGAGGGAATGAAGGAAAGAGAGAAGGATGAAACCAAGTAGTGAAAGAAGGAAAGAAAGAAAGAGGCAGAGAAGGCAGAAAGGAGAGAAAGGGGGAGGAAAAGGGGGAAGGAATAGGTAGGTACCTCTATTTCATAATAGTCCTGATATCTACCTCAACTTTGATAAGTTTTACTATAGGCCACAGCAACGCGTGGCAGGGCACAGCTAGTTCTATATAAATTTCTGGGTATTTTGGACTTCAACTCCCACAATTCTTAAAGGTCAGTAACCCAACTGGGATTTCTGGGAGTTGGGAGTCCAAAACACCTGGTGGGCTTAAATTTGCACATGCCTGATCTACAGTGACCACTAAGAACCTCATCACACTAGAGCAGGCACCCTCAAGCTGTTTGGGCCTCCAACTCCCATAAGGCCTGTTCAATTGCCAGGAATTCTGGGAGTTGGAGGCCCAAACAGCAAGAGGGCAGCAGTTTGGGGATGCCTGGTGTAGAGCATCTATCCCAGGCATGGGCCAACTTGGGCCCTCCAGGTGTTTTGAACTCCAACTCCCACCATTCCTCACAGCCTCAGGCCCCTTCCTTTTCCCCCTCAGCCGCTTAAGCGGCTGACGGGGAAAAGGAAGGGGCCTGAGGCTGTGAGGAATGGTGGGAGTTGGAGTCCAAAACACCTGGAGGGCCCAAGTTGGCCCAGGCATGCGTCTAGAAGTTTGATGAGGTCCAAAGTGTCCAGAACTCGCAGGGGAGAAAGGAGTTCAGGGGGTGTGGTTATTGTACGATTTCCCTCCCTGCCTGGACCAGGAAAAGGTTCGCCTTCACAGCCTCTCCGCCTTGAGCGAGGCCTCCAAAGCGGCCAAATCCATTCACTCACTCTTTCTTCGCGGAGGGCCCCAAGCCTACGTCTGTTATTATTGCCGCCGACAATCCCACGGGTCGCGAAGCTCGTGCCGCCGCCGACACCACGCGGCGCGTCGCAGTGACGTCACACCGGCGCGCCATCCTCTCTTTCTCCCCCTCCCCCTCCTCCTCGAGGTTTCCGGTCGCTGTGGCAACGTGGAGACGGAATAAGCATGCCCTTAACACGCGGCAAAGTGGTGTCAATTCAAGGACGCCCTTAAGTGTCACAAAAAGACCTATAGGAAGGAACACTAGCATATTATTTCGGGGTGAGGAGGGCGGAATATAAATGTTTTAAATCAATCTGTATAAATAAAAATGTAATGTTCGTTTGTAGGATTAATATAACTCAAAAACCACTGAACAAATTGACACCAAATTTGGACACAAGACACCTAACAACCCAATGTATGTCCTTCACTCAAAAAAATATTGATTTTGTCATTTGGGAGTTGTAGTTGCTGGGATTTATAGTTCACCTACAATCAGAGCATTCTGAACCCCAGCAACGATGGAATTGAACCAAACTTGGCACACAGTTCTCCCATGACCAACAGAAAGTACTGGAAGGGTTTGGAGGGCAGTGTCCTTTGGTTTTGGAGTTGTAGTTCACCTACATCCACAGAGTACTGTGGACTCAAATAATGATGGATCTGGACCAAACTCTACATGAATACTCAATATGCCCAAATGTGAACACTGGTGGAGTTTGGGGAAAATAGAATCTTGACATTTGGGAGTTGTAGTTGCTGGGATTTGTAGTTCACCGACAATCACAGAGCATTCTGAACCCCAGCAACGATAGAATTGGGCCAAACCTCCCACACAGAATCCCCATGACCACCAGAGTGGGCCACAGCATGGCTAGTTTATTATTTATTTATTTATTTATTTACTTCGCTTATATACCGCAATTCTCAGCCCAGGGGCGACTCACTGCGGTGTAAATAGAATAAATAGAAATGTAATGTTTGTTTGTGGGATTAATATAACAGAAAAACCACTGGACGAAATGACACCAAATTTGGACACAAGACACCTATCAGGCCAATGAGTGACCATCACTCATAAAAAAAATACACACAGCAGAAGGGACTTAAAAAGCCAAAAAAAAAAAAAACACATTACAATGCATGCACTAAACCACACATATATACGCAAACACATATATAAACACACTAAACACATATACAGACTGGGCCACAGCAACGCGTGGTAGGGGACGGCTAGTCTATATATATAAAAATGTAATGTTTGTTTGTGGAATTAACTAAAAAACCACTGGATGAATTGACACCAGATTTGGACACAATACACCTAACAGTCCAACAAGTGTTCATCACCCCTAAACACACACACACAAACACCCCAGCAGAAGGGACTTAACACTCCCCACCCAAATACACCATATATACATATACACTCATATGCACACATACATACACATATACACAAGCACACACAAATATATGCACACATACATATACATACATATATATACACAAATATGCATATATACAAGCACACACATATACATACTATACACATATAAACACACAAATATATACACATATATATATATACGCAAACACATATATACACAAATATATACACACATAAACACACACACAAAACACATGCATACAGACTGGGCCACAGCAACGCGTGGCAGGGAACAGCTAGTTTTAAATAAATTATTTGCTTTGAATTGGATTATATGGCAATGTAGACCAGGCCTGGGCCAACTTCGACCCTCTGGGTGTTTTGGACTTCAACTCCCACCATTCCTAACAGCCTCAGGCCCTAAAGGGCCTGAGGCTGTTGAATGGTGGGAGTTGAAGTCCAAAACACCTGGAGGGCCCAAGTTGGCCCAGGCCTGGTCTATAGACTCATATCATGCAGCTTAATTGCTTAGCACAGTTGTTCTCAACCTGTGGATCCCCAAGTGTTTTGGCCTACAACCTCCAGAAATCCCAGCCAGTTTACCAGCTGATAGGATTTCTGGGAGTTGAAGACCATAGATAGCATTGATTCATGGCGCTCGGGGTGGGTGCCCCTTTAAGGAATTCGGACGCTGTCCTTTTCTGGGGATTGTAGTCCTCCAAAGGTGGCTTTGCGTTCAACGAGGCGTCAGGGAAACTACCTTTCCCGGCAGCCTTTGCGCGCGGCGCCGCCTCTATTGCAACCATTCCCTGCAAGAGAGAGAGAGTGAGAGAGACACGATGCCGAAAGTCAAGACGAAGCCCCGTTCTGGGAAGCAGAAACGAGAAGGCAAAGCACCAGGTGGGAGAGCGACGAAAGGGAAAGACTGTAGATGAGAGAGAGAGAGAGAGAGAAGCCACCTTCATGATATCGGCATGTGAGAGTGTATCTACACTGTAGAGCAGGCATGGGTTAGGCAAACTTCGGCCCTCCTCCAGGAGTTTTGGACTTCAACTCCCACAGTTCCTAACAGCCTAATTGTAGAGTTACTGCGGTTTGATGCTACTTTAACAGCCATGACTCAGGCCCATTCTACACAGCTGGATGAAATCCCACATGATCTTGCTTTCAACAGGGATATATGGCAGTGTGGACTCAGCTGACCCGGTTCAAAGCAGATATTCTGGGGTTATATGGCTGTGTGGCTTTTTGAGGGGTCAGTTGTGAGGATTTATTTTCTGTGTGCTCAATTTGTATTTTCTAAACATATTAGGAAAAAAATTAGACATGGTGGCTGAGATTCTGCAATGATCACAGAGTTCTGTCTTTGGGCCCTTCCACACAGCCCTGATATCCCAGAATATCAAGGCAGAAAATCCCACAATATCTGCTTTGAACTGGGTTATCTGAGTCCACACTCATATTGTGGGATTTCCTGCCTTGATATTTTGGGATATAGAGGCTGTATGGAAGGGCTCTTTGTCTATTTCTGCAGATGCCATTTCTTGAAAACCTAGCTCTTAGGTCAGATAAAAACTACAACATTATTTTTTTTGTCGTGTCGGGAGCGACCTGAGAAACTGCAAGTCGCTTCTGGTGTGAGAGAATTGGCCGTCTGCAAGGACGTTACCCAGGGGACACCCGGATGATTTTGATGTTTTATCATCCTTGTGGGAGGCTTCTCTCATAATAATAATAATAATAATAATAATAAACCTTTATTTATACCCTGCTAACATCTCCCGAAGGACTCGGTGCGGCTTACAAGAGGCCGAGGCCCAAGACATCAATAAAACAACAGCATAACAAATACAACAATAAATAAACTCATAAAACAAGCAACAAACATTAGAACAATAGCAATAAACATTAGACAATTACACCATGACACATTTAAAACTAAGGCCGGGCCAAATGTAATGATTAAAATTTTAAAATGCTGAACATGACAGGTGAGATGGATAGGTTTTTGGAGATAAGTGCGGTGTGCAGACAATCTTAATCTCTAGTAAAGTGCAATTGGGACATGATGCTAGGAGTTTCCTATTCTGGGAAGGCACACTGGAACAACCACATCTTCAAGCTCTTCCTAAAGATTGCCAATGTCTCATGTCCCCATATGAGGAGCTGGAGCTGATAGAGGGAGCTCATCCGCCTCTCCCTGGATTTGAACCTGCGACCTGTTGGTCTTTAGCCCTGCCGGCACAAGGGTTTAACCCACTGCACCACCAGGGGCTCCACTACCACAATTGAGCCAGGTAATTTAATGTCAAGGGGGAAACTTTTACCTGTACTAACATGTTACAGGAGCCCCCGGTGGCACAGTGGGTTAAACCCCTGTGCTGGCAAGACTGAAGACCGAGAGGTTGCAGGTTTGAATCCGGGGAGATCGCGGATGAGTTCCCTCTATCAGCTCCAGCTCCTCATCAAAACATCCAGTCGTCCCCTGGGCAACATCCTTGCAGACAGGCAATTCTCTCACACTAGAAGTCACTTGCAGTTTCTCACGTTGCTCCTGACACACACAAAAAAGGTCAAGCAGTGCCCAACATTAGGGTTTCTGAGGTCCCTTTCACACAGCTGAATAAACTCTTACATTATCTGCTTTGAACTATGGGCCTTTCCACACCTATATCCCAGAATATTAAGGTAGAAATTCCCACAATTCCTCCAGTTCAAAGGAGATAATTGTGGGATTTTCTGCCTTGATATTCTGGGATATAGGGCTGTGTGGAAGGGCCCAGGGATATATTATTATTATTATTATTATTATTATTATTATTTATATGGCAGATATTCCAGTTTAAAGCAGATATTGTAGGTTATTCTGCCTTGATATTCTGGGCTAAATGGCTGTGTGGAAGGACCCTCGGTGCAATGGAATCATGGGATCTTTAGTTTGGTGAAGTATCAGCATTCTTTGCAGAGAATGCTAAAGGCCAAAACTACAACTCCCATGATGCCATAGCATTCAGCCATGGCCATTGAAGTGGTGTCAAACTCCCTTACCTCCACAGTGTAAGCATACCCCGAGAGAGGTCTCAATGGGCTGGTTTCAAATACCTGTTTAGACCCTTCTCAGACTGCCATATCATCCAAATTATCCACTTTGAACTAGATTAAATGGGGGCCCTTCCACACAGCCATATCACCCAGAATATGAAGGCAGATAGTCCACAATATCTGCTTTGAACTGAATTATCTGAGTGCACACTGCCATATAATCCAGTTCAATTTGGATTTTATACAGATGTGTGGAAGAGGCCTGAGTCTACACTGCCATATAACCCAGTTCAAATCAGATAATCTGGATTTTTATGGCATTGTAGAAGGGGCCTTAGGTTTCATGGCAGTAGGTTTTTCTTTTGAGCATTTTCAAACAGACATTGGTGCATCTACACTGCAGGATTAATGCAGTTTGGTATCACTTTGACCTGAAATCATAGGAGTTATAGTTTTACAAAGTCTTTAGCTGTTGCCTCATCCAACTACAACCCCCATCGTTCTGTAGTACATTATTCTGTGTGTTGTCATATCATAGTACTTCATCACAATAGAGAATGAATCCACTTTAAAACCGGTTTCTTCCTCCTGCAGAATTCTGAGGTTTGTAATTTTGTGGGCCTTTTAAAGGCTCCTCCCTAAAATACAAACCCCAGAATTCTGCAGGTGGAAGAAACCAGATTTAAAGTAGATTCATTCTCTATTGTGATGAGTTCCCTACTTATGTCAACCCTAAGCGATTTCTGGGGCTGAGAGTATATGACTCACCCAAGGTCACTTGGTGGGTTTCCAGTGCTGAGTGAGGAATCAAACCCAGTCTCCAGAGTCATGATCCAACACTAAAACCATACACCACATATAAAGAGAGTTGCAAACTGTCCAGAGTAGGTTTGCTGCATGTGGCAGAAAATCAACACTGCCAGGTTCTAGTTTCATGTAAAAAGAGAATAAAGATTTGGTTGACATTCTTGAAGAGCCCACTCTCCTTGTATTGTCATACCAGATTGCCTGCAAGTGATTGTTGTACTTGCACTTTTTTTCTTCAGTATCTGGCATCAGGTTCAACACAGGATTGGGCCAACATATTTTGAAGAATCCCCTCATTGTTAACAGCATCATAGAGAAGGTAGGTAATAATCAGTTAAATTATATAAAAATGTCTTGCCATGGATGTAGTCTGTAACTAAAGTATAGATATCAATTACTCAATTTGTCCCTGAATTGTAAATGTCATTTTCTATTTGGTTCAGTCATAAAAACATGGAAAAAGTTTATTAAATTGCAAAAACTTTGTTGTTGCAGAAAATTCTGCAGCATATTTTGGTATAGTTTTTCAATTAATATCTGATAGAGTCTCAACCCAATTCAACATAATTTGTGGCAGCCACAAAATGAAGTTTCTAGAGTATAACAACTGCTTTCAAAGTAAGTATCACACAATTAAACAGGAAATAACCAGGAACAGATTTTTTTCCAAATGTTGTTATACAGAGTTATCAGTTTGCACAGATACAACTGAGCAGATAAAAATGGGATTGTATTGTAGAACACTAATAATTACTTACAATGTGAAATATATTTGAAATGACCAACTTATAGAAAGTAATTTAAATTCACAGGTGCACTCCTGTTCCACCTATTTTATTTTGGGGTCAGGTAGAATTATTGCATTAAATATATTACATGTGCTATATGATATCAATTCATTTTCTGTCAAATACTGACTTGTTATTTTTAATACTGTAAATCCATTCTCTTTCATTTTTAGGCTTCCTTGTATCCTACAGATGTTGTTCTAGAGGTTGGCCCTGGCACTGGTAACATGACAGTAAAAATGTTGGAAAAGGTGAAAAGGGTAAGAAAAGAAACCAAAACATTCCATGTTGTCCAAGGCTTTCATGGCTGGAATCATTGGTGCTGTGAGTTTTCCGAGCTGTATGACCATGTTCCAGAAGCATTATCTCCTGACGTTTGTTCACATCTATGGCAGGCATCCTCAGAGATTGTGAGGTCTGTGGGAAACCCTCACAAATTCTGAGGATGCCTGTTATAGATGTGGGTGAAACGTCTGGAGAGAATGCTTCTGGAATATGGCCATACAGCCCAGAAAACTCACAGCAACCCAAAACATTGTGATCTGTTAACAATGAGCAAATTGTATATTTCCTCCTGTCCTGCTTTCAACATGGAGAGATAGAAAGAGGTAAATGAGACAATTAAAAGTTTTCGGCTGAAGGGAAGTGAAGAAATGAGGCTTTGGGGACTGTATCATATGTAATACATATCTTCTTAGCCAATATGTAATACATATCTTCTCTCAGTCTGCTTCATCCTGGAAATATTTTTAGGTTAAGCCTGAAATCATTTAGCAGGTTTTCTAAGAATACTGGGCTAAATACAGTGTTTACATCCAGCACTTCACATGCCTATGGTTAAAATGCTTTTGTTCTAATAGTTGAAATTTGGCAAAATTTAGGGTTTTTTTTGTTTTGTTTTGTTTGGTTTTTTTTTTATCTTCCAATGGAATGAATGACCCTTTTGGTCTCTTCCAACTCTATTATTCTGTGACATCTCTTCCCTTTTTCTCTTCCTCTCTAAAAGATTGCAGGACTCCTCAAAACATTTTTCAGGATGTATGAGAAGTTGTAGAGCAGGGGAAAGAAAGAGCTAAAAAGTCCAGTCAGACAATGTGGACATAATAATCCAAAACACTATTTTCCTTGGAAATACTAATGAAACCTTTGGTTGCCTCTGCACTTGTCTATTTTTTGGGGTAATATTCTTCTTGTCATGCATTAACCAACTTAAATGTATCATATTTAATTTTCTGGTGGGAACTGGATGCCTACTACACCATTACACAAAAAAGTTGTGTCATAAACATTTAATAATCTGAAAGAGAGCTTTTATCACATGTGTTGACAACTATGGCATAGTTCTGTGCTTCATTATATATGAAGCACATGCAAATTAATTTGTTTATATATTTTTCCAGGTAGTTGCCTGTGAGGTTGATGTGAAGCTTGCTGGTGAACTTCAGAAAAGAGTGCAGGGCACGTAAGTAGACATGATAGAAGAAAAATGCAACACACTAAAATTTGTTTGGGAAATATACTAATTTGAGAACTGTGGTTTTTATTCCAGACCTTTGGCTAACAAACTTGAAATAAAAATTGGAGATGTATTGAAAAGTGACCTGCCATTTTTTGACGCTTGTGTAGCTAATTTGCCTTATCAAGTAAGTACAAAACTAAGCATATTAGAAAATAAGGCTAAGTAAGATAACTTCTAGTTTACAATGGTAAGGATCATGGGAAATTAGCTTTCTCTATTTTTCCCCTCCAGATTTCTTCTCCTTTTGTTTTTAAGCTGTTGTTACATCGGCCTTTCTTCAGGTATGTATTAAAAATGTATCATTTCTAATATATTTTGGGTGCTTTTACAAATCGTTCAGTTTCACTGATTAGTACCAACAGACAGTTGATCTGCAAAACAAATGATTAGCCATTATGTCATTCTAGCATGCTACAAATTATTTGTTATTTCAAACTAGAAGTTAAGTTTACTTTCTTTAAGATGAAAGCAGTAAATCTGTGTACAGATCACAAAAGAAGGGCTGTTCTAATAATAGTTGCTCATTCCTTTTGAAATGTGGCAAGCGAAACCCTGATTTTATATTTTCTTAGGAAGTCTGATTTGTTTGGGTCATTCAAGGACTCCTAAAAATAGATACTTACTGTTTTTACTGTCATATCTTTATACATTTTTCCTGAAAAGTCTGAAGTACAAAGAACAGAGGTTATTGACAAGCACTTTCATTTTTCCTTCTTCCATAACCTGGATGTTTGTTTACTTCAATCTCCATATCTTTATAGGTATTTTTGATCCTGTATTAATACTATTTGGGGATGGTTTATGGAAAATTTATAAAAAATGTAATATTTATATAAAGAGAACAAGTGAGGGATAGTGGTTTGAGTGTGTAGCGTAATGCAAAATAAACCACGTGTAGTTCACATTTGGTCAGCCCACACACTGCCTTGCCAGGGAAAGAAAATATGCCATGCAGGTGAACAATAAAGTAGTTTTACTCTTCTTAATTTTGAACAAAATGTGTACAATATGATCAGTTGCATCAACTCACTAAATGTCCTTTTATGAGAGATTTAAAATAATCTTTTCTGTGTCCATATGAGTTAACTTTCTTTCAGCAGCCAAGAAGCAACTCTCTCTCTGTTTCTCTCTTCATCTCTCTTTGCACCCGCATAGTTCCAGCCTGAACAAAATGCAACAGTGCCCAAAAGTTTCAGCCTCAGTCATCACCCTGTGCATTGCCTGACCAATCAGTTTCATGCATCTTATTTGCAGCTGACACACACAGACACTCACTGATTCCTTGCATGCTCTAACAGTGTTCACCTGGGACTCCAAGAGACCCGTGTTTGAGTCAGAGCTTGGCTATTGAAATCAACTTGGTGACCTTGGGCAAGACACACATGATTTGCCTAAGAAGAAGGCAGTGGCATACCTCCTCTTAACAAATCTTGCCAAGAAAACCTTAGAGGAGAGTTGCTATTAGCTGGATCTAACTTAAAGGCCAGTAGCACCAACAGTAATGTACAAGTGTTTCAGAAATTTAGATATTTAATACCATGTACATAACTATGTCATAATCAACTCTAATTATTACAAAAATCATAAAACTAATAGCTAACATACGTGGCCAAGTGAATCTGTTATCTTCTGCATCTTATTCCATCCTAGTTATTTATTTTCTTGTTCCCATTTTATTATCACAAGCTCTCTTACAGTGAGGCAGTGAAAAGGAATTCCGCAGAGTTTATATTGCATTTAGTATTTAGGCTATATACTTTTATCATCCAAAAGTAGGTGTGTATAGGTTACTCTGCTGTTGCAGTGATGTAATCTAGTTTATACATCTGTTGCATATTTTAGAAATAAAGCAATAAACTTGTTAGATCTATGTGGAAAAGTAATGTGCAAATTAATAAAACATCACGAAGAAATTGTGTTGTTACCCTTTCTCAAAAAGTCCTGCTTCAGGGCAATGTGATCCAAACTTATATCTCCTTTCTTTTGTTTCTAGGTGTGCAATTCTTATGTTCCAAAGAGAATTCGCTCTTCGTTTGGTTGCAAAACCCGGCTCTCCTTTATATTGCAGACTCTCTGTTAATACTCAGTTATTAGCGCGTGTTGACCACTTGATGAAAGTAAGTACATCAACAAATACTTGAAATTGAGCTGTACATTTTCATATAGAAAGCTAGAGGAAAGCAAGTTCTCATGAAGATGTAAACAAGGTGTATCTTTTATTGTTAACAGGTTGGAAAAAATAATTTTAAACCACCGCCCAAAGTTGAATCCAGTGTTGTGAGGATAGAACCAAAAAACCCTCCACCACCAATCAATTTTCAGGTGAGACTCATCACTATTGATGTAAACTCCATAAAAACAAATTACGCAATAGTCACAAGTGTTGTCTTATTCTTCCATGATTGTAGAAATCAGGGATTAGAAACACATAGCATTCCACATTTTGTTGTACTCCCACTAGTCTTGATGATCAAAACTGATGTTTAGAGATGATGGAGTTGCAGTTTAAATAACAACAATTGGAGAACTTCATGCTCCTCTTTCCTTACATAACCTATAATTAAGCAATTTATTTTTTTTTGCAATACCATGTGTTTTTTATGAGGGTTGTCTAACACTTGACGTTTTAATATCATCAAATATCAGTTGATGAAAAGGGTGTGTGGAATCTGTTGGTGTGTTTGTTTATTGTGTGTATTGGTTGATTTGGGGAAAGATTTCAGCAAAGCCAAATTTAACCGTTAGTAAGAAAAAGGCTAAAGATTAATGTCTCACTTAGGATAAAATCAACTGAGGCCCCTGTTCGCGTCATTATGCTCATCAAAGACTATCCTATTAATTGTACCCTGATTGTGCATTTTTAAGGCATATTTATGATGATTTGAAGCCCATTTTGTGAGAAAGGATATATATTCAATCAACAAATACATTTGAGGAACACTGTAAAAACCGAAATGAGTTTCTGAGGCATGCTCTATCCCAGAAATTAGTTGTGTTTTGAATGGAGTGGCACTCTGACCATATGTAAATTAATGTGGTTGTTTGTTTAGATTTTATGTTATTATATATGTTAGACTATGTGTAGTTTAATTTATTGATATTAGTATTAATTTACTGATGTTAGCCTTTAATTTGATGTTAGGTTTTAATGTTATTTTCATATGCAGGGTTTCTCTGGGACTTTATGAATGCATTGAACATTTGTAATTGTTATGTTGGAATCGGCCCTGAGTCCCCTCAGAGAGTTAGTGTGGAATACAAATAAAGTTTTATTATTATTATTTAGAAGATTAAAAACAAGCATATAGCTGATATTTAAAATTGAGGGAGACTAGAGGAAGCATCTGGAGTAACAAGGGAATGAGACAGAAGTACAAATGAAATTAAGAGTGAGAGAACACTTGCTGGGGAACAGATGCTACTCAAAATTTTACTCTAAAATGTGCACAATTTGAATCACATGTATTATATGTTTATTTAGGAATGGGATGGCCTGCTAAGGATAGTCTTTGTCAGGAAAAATAAGACACTTGCTGCAGTTTTCAAGTAAGTTATATCAGAGGGAGTATTTGGTTTGCAGCTGAGCAGTCACTTTTTATCGTATAGGAGTCAACTGTTTCTCCTTTGATGAATCGTCACACTGGATTGTATTAACAGATTGTGTTTGTTCTCCTTGTATTTGGAGTTGGTAATATTGCTATATTGCCTTGTCTTTCCTTTGCTCATGAGCAAAAAGAGAGGAAAACCGGGAGATGATGATACACCTGATTTCTAAATAACAGCCAACTATGAAGAAGTGAGCTGGGACCCTGCCCAGGCTTTGTCATAACAAATGAAGATGGCAGTGAGCAATTTTTATGTGACTATAGACAAAAGAAGATTCAGATGCATTGGTGCTTTTGTGCTTTTTTCATATCATATTAGGTTATGACGATGGGTATTGTGTATTTCACTAAATAAAGGGTCTCTAACAAGTCCTCATGCTGCCTCTGGTCTCCCCGTTTTGAGCCAGTTGATTCCTTGTTTGATTGATTGATCCATCACTTTTTTGGCACAGGGTCCAGGATAGCAGGGTAGGCAAGCAAGCCTAAATATGGGGGAGCCTAGAACTTGTGCTTCCATTAAGGCTATTAGGATGCTTTATCTCAGTTAAGCAAAACTAAGCAAAATATCCTTTCATTTTGCATAGTTTTATTATTTCAGAGTTGACACTGGTTTCTTATGGTTTTTCTAAAATTTTGCATTCCAAGATTCTTTCAAACTTTAGTGAAGGGGTAGAAAAGTATAAAAGGGACTTACAGTCTTCTTTACCATGATTATAAATATATCCAGTTCTCATATAAGCCCTTGGTGTTTCTCTAATACAATTTTTAATAATGCTTCTTTTAATCCTTTTTTTTTTTCAAAATGCAAGAGGGTATCCCTATAGCTATATATAATCTTTCCTATTTTTACTCATTTCAGTTCAAATGCTGTGAAACAATTACTGGAACAAAATTACCGAATCCACTGCTCACAGAATAACTTGGTAACCTTTCCATTTATTTCTGTTTGGTTTTTGGGAAAAAATTAAGTTACTTCTCATCTCATAGATAGTACATAAGGTAAATTCTCTCATCTTTTATGTTGACAGGAAATTCCTGAAAATTTCAGTATTGGAAATCTCATTCATGAAATTTTAAAAGACACTGGTTACTCAGAAAAACGTGCACGAGTAATGGATATTGATGATTTCATCAGGTGAAACTAAATTTTTTCACATTTTCATTTTTTCTATATTCTCAGTTAAAGGGCTCCTTGTTCTCAAATCTCTGCAAAAATAGATGTGAAGATTCTGTGCAGTGTCATGGGTTCAACTGCATTTTGAATACCCTACAGTGTGTTAACAGTTGGTGTTGTGCCCCATGTAGTTTGGCAAGACAATCTTGGCTGCTGCATGGATAATAGAATCAGAGTTGAAAGGGACTGCACAGGAGGCTATCCAATCCCACTCCTTCATATACAACTCAGCTAAAGTGCTTCTGATTAATCCAACCTCTCTTTAAAGCCTTCATAGAAGAAAACTCCGCCTTCAAGGCATCAGTTCCCAGAATCAAACTGTTAAAAACTTCTTCCTTAATGTTTATTCTACATATTATTCTACATGAAATAGGATCTTAATGAAAACGTTGTTTTTTTTCTCTTTTAGTCTTCTACATGGCTTCAATTCAAAAGGCATCCACTTTTCCTGAAAGGAAGAATGAAATTGAAGATGACAAACAGAAGAATGTTTTATAAATAAAACAGCACTATAAAGCCATTCATAAGGAATGAGAGATGTATATTTATCATGAAGTTTCATTCTTGGATGGAATGGAGAATCAATGCATTTATACCATGTGGATTACTCCTCCATGCCATCCAGAGAAAATAAATTGCTCTGACTCAGCACATTCAGATGTTTTAAATAATCAGATTATGTGAAATGGATACAAAAGGCCACCTATTGCATTGTTTTTCTCCAGCTTCTCTGCTTCTTTGAGCAGGATGTGAATTTTTATCCCGCCTGATGTAGTTAGACTTCAACTCCCATTATCCCTCAACATTGGATATACTAACCAGAGCTTAAAGTAATTGCAATCCAAATGCATCGAGAGGGCCACATGTTTTTTCACTCCTGCTTTCAAAAAACAGATGGAGTATATACCTCAACACGCCTTATATAGGCTCTTCTGATAAGTTCCAGTCTTTTTGTTGCCTTGTTTTATGTTTAATATTATTAAATATTTGTCTTATGTTTAACTAGCCAAATAAGTATAGCTATTCTTTTTGGAAGAATACATGGATCTGAGAGAGGAAATAGCATTGTCTTGGTGCCAAACCTGGTCTTTTAGATTTTAATCAAGCTGATCCGTTTTTCTCTACAGCAATAATTATTTTGTATCAGACTTTTCCTGACAATTGCTAATACTTTTTAATAATAAAAGCTCTTCAGTAGCAGCTTTAAATGTTACAGATACATTTTGGCTGGCATTTTGTTAGTGGGTTACACAAGTTTATGTATAACATACCCTGTAAGGATACCAGTTTCTGTTCACACCACAGGAGCAGGGAAAAAGTGTGACTTAAAAAAGTAGCAAATAATTTGCTAACCAATTAATACCACTCACAATGAGGTAGTCAATACAGCTTGAAACAAGTGTCTAGTGGATAGAAATATTTGGACAGTCCTATATGAATTAGAAATTTAAAGTCAGCAATCATTGTGAGTTAAACCATAAATGTAGCAAACTATTTTAGATTGCTAACTATATTTCATCGCTGGGCCAATAAGCACTACAGGAGAGGGCAACTGTAGAAGGATGGAGGAGCTAGGTAATGCCCCAGAGACCTTGGAGGGCATCACACACACGTGTACAGAAAATAACCTTTAAAGCAGGCATGGGTAAACTTCAGCCCTTCAGATGTTTTTGACTTAAACTCCAAGAAATCCCAGGCAGTTTACAAGCTGTTAGGAATTGTGAGAGTTGAAGTCCAAAACTTCTAACTTGGAGGGCCAAAGTTTGCCCATGCCTCATCTAAAGAGGTGGTGTAAATTTTTGCCATTTCACAACAGGAAATGAAATGATTTTCTTAAAGGTCACTTTTAGGTGTGAAATAGTTTGGGGAAAGTAAAACTATGATGAAAATGCACCCATGTTTCTTAGGGTGCCTTTCAGGGGGCTACATGTAGGCCATTGCTTTGAACAACCCTGCTATATGGTATCAAGTAAAGTTCCATTTTGCACTCCTGAGTTGCTGTATCTCTAGTCATAGGGGACATGGACTGGGCATGGAGTGATGTGGGAGAAGATGGTGAAGTGAATGGTGTAGGTCCTACAATAGTAATGAACATGGTGAATTGGTCCAAGGATGAATCCCAAAATAAATATAACAGGAAAACAGTCGTGTTTGGAAGAAAGTGCTCTTGCTAAGAAGCCTAGTTTTGAAAACAGATGTCTGATCACTTTAAAAGACAGTCACATGCTCAGGAAAATTAAAATTTCCAGAGGTAATACAGCAAAGTAATATGTGCTGTTAAGAGAGTCATCCTCTTAAGAAGTCACAGCTGCTATACCAATGTAAATTTGGCAAATACTCTCTTCCCATCTATCAGGGAACATTCCTAACATTCAAGAAAAATCATTTTGCTCAAAAGAAGCTGATTTCCTGTCATACTATGATCAGCTATCACTAGAAAGCTTCTGTCTTAATTTAAATTTTTATTCATTTATGTCCCCAAACCGACCTCGAACTCAGCATCCATAGTGGAATATAATGGAAAATATCTACATGCTCTGCATACTTAGTCATAGTCCAAATCTACTCCAGCAGTTTCAGGCTTCAATTAATAGATGCTCTAACCCACCATGGTAAGAGGTTGCAGTAAATAGTGGAAATCTATAGAACATTGTGGGTGCATGTGCTAGCAAGCTCTCTGATCTTCCCTGTACAAAGGAATAGATTTCCCTGCAAAACAATTCTCAGTTATTTTGCAATTTGCTGCCCTGGAATATTGTAGCTGAAAACTTGCTGACAGGTTCATAAGAGACAATTTTTAACCATTTCATTTTAGCAAGCTTTTTTTTTCCGTTGTTAGGAGCAACTTGAGAAACAGCAAGTCGCTTCTGGTTTGAGAGAATTGGCCATCTCCAGGGACATTGCCAAGGGGATGGCCAGATGTTTTACCATACTGTGGGGAGGCTTCCCTCATATCCCCACATAAGAAGCCATAGCTGAGGCAGGAGCTCACCCTGCTCCCCAGATTCGAACCGCCAACCTGTCAGTCAGCAGTCCTGCCAACACAAGGGTTTAACCCATTGCACCACCAGGGTCTCCAGCAAGCTGACTTACTGACTGAATTGTTTCATTCACAAAACCACTAAGTTTTCAACAGGAAAACTTTGATGTAGAATGCATCTGCACAATATCCATTTTGGAGCTTCTTACAAGAATTGTCAAATGCATGGTTTTGACAAAGAAATGGGGAGCACACGTTAATCCAGCCAAACTCTTTTTATGTTCATGGCATATCCCCTGCGTATGCAATGTAGTGAAAAGAGATACAACCTGTTAAACAGTTTTCTTCTTGTTGAAAAATTGCACTTGTGAAAACATGGCACCATCAAAAACTGCTTTAATTAAAACATCTATAAACAGTCAACCCAAGAACTGACTCGGTAAGATTGCTGATTAATTGTAATGAAAATGTATGTATAAAAACTGGATATTAACATTTGCCACACATGGATACATTTCTCTCTTTGAAAGCACATTTAACTCCGGGGAACTGAATATGTTGGTATATCCTTCTAGCCATATGACAAAACAAAGACCACTTGCCACAAGGCAAGTTTACTTGTTTAAGTGATGCTGAGATAGTAGAAAAGTTGATCTCCTAACAGCTAACAAACAGTGCCATCTTGAGGCAGTTGGGGAACTGTATCATGTACATATTCCCCTGGGAAATGATAACATGTTAGTCTAGTTTGGTATACAATTACAAGTGAAGAGTACTATCACAGAAACACTGAGATTTTGATGTGAAGAAAATCTGAACAGAATGGCTATTCTTAATAGAGAAGTCTTCCACACTTCTGTTCAAAAATATCTGAATAGGAGGCATCTTAGCGCAGATCAATATGGCGGGGGGAGGGGGGAGCATTTTATGCAGTGTACATAGAAGTAAAATTCTCATCTTTTAATTTATATTTCATATTTAAATTTATTAAACACATTGTGTAAAATCTACATAGTTTCTGTTTTCATGTTTACAGATAGGTGCTTTGTCACCATGATATGGTAAGGGACTTCCACAACCTACCTTCCTAAATGAATTATGTTGAACACTGAGAAATTCTGGCTCATTAAGCTCTCTTTTCATTGCTTTCCCTTTATTTCCCTAAGTCACAGCAAAGACAGGCTTATATCTCAGAAAAAAGTGAAACTGTTCCAAGGAATGTCTGTTGATATGAGTACCTGGAATTATTCTGGGAACAGGGAGAACTCCTAGAGAGGTCTAAATGCATCTGACAAAAATACATAAAGGGCAATGTCTTTTGGACAGCAATTTGAAAAAAATAATTGAAGTGCCACCATCTTAAAAAGTGCTGGATACACAGTGCCATTTGTGAAGGTTTCAGGCAACATTGTGGAATTTCTTCATCATCAGACAGATTTTGTGGAGTTACTGTGCAAATTCTCAAATGGTACAAATTCACCCCACTTTTCAACTGATGGCACTGTACAAATGCAAAATATGCATTAGCAACTTTCTTTTAAAGCAACAGTACTAGCTATCTGCAAACTACAGTTAATGCACATGTAAACTTTCATGCACCAGAAGCCAATTTTAGTCATACAAGAAAGGGTTACTTTCATATCCTGTGACACTTCTCCTACACATATATGTAGAAATCAGATTGCACCTTTTATTCTGACATCATCACACTAGCACACATACCGTATATTTGTATTGTCCTAAGATACAACTCTCCTTCATAATCAGTTTACCTTTTATTGTACATCCACTAATTTATAGTTTTGTTCTTTACAAAGAAAATGTTAGAGACTCTTTATGGAATTGAAATAAAAGCATGATTCCAGAATTTTGTACAGGGAAAAATGGAATGGCTTGCTGTCAATTCACATGATAGATTTTTAATTCCAGGTCAATGATATGGCACATACTGTGAAATGAAGAACTAGTCACGAAAAAGAAAAGAAAAAACAGCACACATTTAAAATGTACACCCAATAAAAGTAATTTACATTGACAAGTAAGGAATGTCATTTATTAAGGCTGTGCTTTAGAGAGGACATTTAGGGTCAAGTCGCCTTGGTCAAGGCACAGAACAGGAAGAGGTGAGCACAGCTGTCTAGAAGAGGTATATACAATCACTGATGAGGTGGGCAGGCATGCAAATACAAAACTGCACAGCTGTTCTTTGCAACAAAACTTGACATAAGTAAAACAAAATACTGCGAAGTTTTTACAAGTCCACCATTTTACTTCATTATTTTTTAAAAAATTGGCAAAAAAAAAATCCCAAAACAAACAAAAAAAAAAAGATTCACAATTTGAGTAAGTTAAATCATTTGAAACAAAAGTGCTTCCCAGCTCCAAAACCTGCCTGGTTGTGCTATCTGGTCTAGAAGCATTTTGCAGACATCTTAGGAGTGTTCCACACAACTGAAATGTCAGCCAGGAGAAAAGAAATGGAGTATTTCCACAGGGTACTTCAAACAGTTTCAGATCGTTCAAGTAGTCGACTTCTTACAGCTTCATCTCCAACCAACCACAATGGTACAGCAATGAAGGCTCAGGCATCCTTTAGCAGCAGAACTTTGCCTCAAAGGGCACGAGGTCTCTTCGGATTGATTTGTTTACTGGCCTGTTCCTCCTCTTGTAGTGCTGTGCGGAAGGACTTCACTTTATCTGAAAAAGAAAGAAGGAAGATCAATAGTAACTAAGTAATTTCAGCGTGGTTCCAATATCTAGGGGCTTTACATTAATGGATACTTTGAAACATAAAATTAAAATCACAGTTTAGCCTCAAGGGAACAGGCTGCACGGTGCTCACTACTTTGACAGAATAAAAGCAAGAAGAAAACTGGAAGCAAAGTTTCTGTTTTAGAGGAAATATAATTGATCATTACCTTCAAACCTAAAATGAAGCCTTAACTTCCATTAATGGAAAGAAGCCAGCTTCATGTATTATTATTTATAGCTGGCTTGTTTCCACTACCCCCAATTAAGATTAATACTGCAAGTTATGTGTGGCCAACATGAAATAGGAACAAACATTTCCAAACTCTTCACAGCCATACTAGAAGAATGGAGAGAATACAAGTCCAAACACTGAAGCTCTCTCAGTACAATTATACACACTGTATAAAGTTACAGATGCTGGGAATAGAGGTGTCATTGTGCTACTCATAGAAAGCAATGGTACAAATTCTACCTAGAGGACTAAATTTCAATCTGAATTAAGTGTTCCATTTTGACAATCATGTTTTAAATGAGACACAAAAGGAAGCCAAGAAAGGGCAAGAGGACTGCATTAAAGTGAAAGAAAGTGCCGACATAAGAAAGATGTAGGCAGAGGGCAATGGAAGCACACAAGCTTTTATCAGCTACCCACTAAACTCTAAAATAAATCAATTAACACTGTATTGTCAAAGGCTTTCATGGCTGAAATCACTGGGTTGTTGTAGGTTTTTTGGGCTTTATGGCCATGTTCTAGAAGCATTCTCTCCTGATGTTTCGTCTGCATCTATGGCAAGCATCCTCAGAAGCAACTCAATTAACACTCTTGTTAATGTCAGAAATATTAAAAATGAACTAGGTATTTTTTATTACAAAAATGTGAGTCAAGCACTGAAAGAGTTAGTAGGCCGAAGCCTATTAGAACCAGCGGGCCAAAGCTAGTGTTGTTCTGAGAGTGAGTAGGCCGAGGCCTGTTAGAGTTAATGGGCCAAAGCCACTGTCGTCCTGAGGAGAGTGAAAATACCTCAGTGTATGAGAAACTTCGGTGAAAGAAGCCCCAGGTTAAAGGCCTTTTGTGTAAAGTTATGTGTAAATCTATGTGAAGCTCCAGTGTAATTTTGGTGTGAGAGGGAGCTCTGTGAGAGCAAAGCTGTTTATCTGCATAAGAAAGAAGCCCAGCATGGAAGCAAAGAAGGAAGTATTCTTTATATCACTTTGGGCTATTGGTGCTGGGTCACACTGATGCTAATAAGTTACTCTGTTGTGCATTTGTGAGGTGGGTCTTTTGCTGGTAAGCCCACTTGCCCAACAGTTAAACCCTTTCCTCTTTTACGCAAAGGAGGTACTCAACCTACCTCGAAGTTCAGTAAACACGTAAATTTTTTGTTCTAAGATTGCTTCAAGCTGTGTCGCATATGAGTCCACATCATAGTCTACTTCTTCTGTCATCTCCAGAAGAGCTTTTTCATCTTCTAACCATCTAATAGATTCCTAATAAGAACAAAAAGAGGCAAGGTGACAAACTATTGGATAGAAAGCTGAACTTAAATTCTAACGCCATTTTCAAAATCAACCATTTGGATCCTGCAGGATTTTTATCACCCCCTGTTCTACCACCCCATTTTTTAATTCAAAACAACTTCCATCACTTTAGGAAGCATAGGGACAATTGTACAGTGTCATTAAACACCTCAAGGGGCAGGAACATAATGAAACTGCACTAATACACCCAAAAACAGGAGAATGGTGTGAGTTTTAAATAGGGATGTCCAATGTGTGCAGATGACCCCCCGGGGCTAGGTGCATCTCCAGACAGATGAGTTCAACTGAAATACTGACCTCAAAACAAGAACTTTAAAATACTACTTCAATGAGTAAGATGTAGCATCATCTTGAGATAATTTACAGGATATGTAGATGGATACGCAAATAAAATTTGTATTATAACCTACCATATATTTTACTGAGCTAACATGTTTGAATAAAGATTTTACAAACCTTTTGCTCTGCCTTTTTCAGTCCAGGCTTTATGTCATTGTAATTTCAGGTTACTTACTCCATACTATGATGTCCTTTAAATGTCTGACAAGCTTGAATAAGGTATCAAAACATATCTTAGATTTTATAACCAACTACCACTTGCTAACAACAAATAGTTTGGACATAGTGATTTTTATTATTTTTTTCTTTATTTGTTTTAGACAGTTGATATCTATGTCATAGCTTTTGTCTGCTTCTAAAAGTTCTTTAAGTTTCAATAATATCTTGGTCTGTGAGATGGGAGAAGCTACTGTTTCTGAAACACAAACTACCACACAGATGCTCCAAAATCACAAGGTTCTTTGTATTGTGAATGCTTACCTGGAAGACAGCTCTGTGGTCTTCTACAACTTGCTCCTCCATTTCCACCAACTGTGAGACAGCTTCATGGAAAGTGAACAGCTGTGGTGAAACCTCCTCCTCCTTTTAAAAATAGGGAAACAGGCTATAATTTCTATACACCAAGAAACAATTTGAAGCTGAAGCTAAAAGGAAAGTCATGTTCTAGAGAAAAAAAATGACAGCTTTCTGAAACTGTTTAACCTGTTATTAACTTCAAGGTTACTAATGGAGCCAATCGGTAACATTTGTCTATCACTGGAAAATAATAACCTAACTGTAACCAAAGCCACAGACCTCAGACAAAAAAACTGCTAGAGAAACCCTTACAAATGCCAAACCCTTGCCAGGTCCATGGATGATATTGTCTGTATGTTAATTCCAAGCAGAGAATCTTCTTGGAGCAAGTCTATAGTCTCTAATTAATTAATATTCCAGATTCCTATTAAAAGTTATGCTCAGGGAAGAAAATAATAAAATAATAATGACATTGCACAGCGTTAAAATAAAAGCAAGATACGAATATTCACACCAAATTAAAATCTGTATAACAACAAATCATCTTAGATATGCAAAGTCTGTCCAAACAAAAATTAGCAACCAGCAAGACAATCTGGCCTTCCCTGTAAAAGGGTTCCAGTCAAAGGCTCACCCTCCAGGAAAACCCTCTCTCACATTGGCAGCAAACAAGACAGAGACAGTATCTTCAAATCCAAAAAGATTCATGTAAGAGAGTGAGAATTTTCAAAGAGTGATACACATGTTCCAGGAATTGTCCCACCCTTGCCCTCTACCCCAATCTGACAGGATCAGCTATTACCCGATCTAGCTATCTCAAAAAAGGCTTGAAATCTTATTTCCTTTTTAAAAAGGGACAGCCTGGAGAAAGTGAACTATGCATCTAAAGAGCATGAAATGCTTATTTCCACAAATATATTACTTGAAACTATGCCACCCCACTTAACCTTCACACAGTAAGATACAAAAACCCCAAAGAGCAATTTCATTAAGATTATTTCTCACCCCATAGTAATTTCAGTGTATAACATATCCTGTGTCCAGATGGTGTTTCTGGCGGCAAAATCAAGAACATTTCACCATATTCACTCAAAATCAGAATAGCATTTGTACCTCCAGTGGAACATTTCACTGTCAGCCCTCTTTCTTTGAAAAAAAATAATATGATGGCTGTGTATTAAAAATATGTTATTGGTGCCTGAAACTCAGTAGCATTGTTTCCAGCTCTTTGGGCGACAGTGCTGTAAAATATCTGTGTTACAAATATAGTTCTCAGTGAATTGTACCACAGGCTTTGGGACACTAAAATACCTCATCTGCCTGATGGAGGGTTGTGATCATTTCCTTCTGCTTAGGTAACGGCTATGGAAAAAGTGTGATGCTTTGAATAAAAACAATGTGCATCATCATCACATTATTATTATTATTATTATTATTATTATTATTATTATGTTTATACCCTGCTTCAATTAAAAGCTTTTCAATACAATTTAAAATGTCAGAATATATAAACATTGAAACAGGATTAAATATAAATAATATTTTTAAAATTCAGTTAACATCCATAAAAACATAATCAAATGTGCTTGATACACTTTCAAAAACTGTTAGAAGTGCAGGTGCCTCACTACTGAATAAACTGAAGCACAAAGCCCTCAATCACGAACCTTACAGGAAAAGGACTTTATTAGATGTTTCACAAATTGCTCTCATGTCCAAATACAGGCCCCACAAGGTGAACTGAATCACTGTGAGAATTCTAATACCAGTTGCCCCCACTATCACTGAGGAATATTTCCAACCAGGTATGGAAAACACCAAAAGATATATAGACAGCCACGTGAAGTCTTTTTTAGAACCATATTTGGTAGGAGAAACATCTCGCTGCCATTAAAATAAAATATAGGAAGAAATAAGATTCCATAGAATTCAAAGTACAATAATTTCAAGGAACTGATTCACAGGGGATTCACAAAACAAAGGATGAATGTCTCCAACACGTCATCCACTTCAGCTTTTGTTTCATACAAAGAGATAAATAGACAGCAAACATACAAAACAAACTGGCCAGGGTTTGCATTTCCACTGCACCAAGAACTACTAAGATCTGTGAGGTACTCACATTTTGTTCACAAAGCAGTTTCAGATCATCTCGCTGAGGTGAGCTCCCAACACCCCACTGTGCTTCCAAGTCGTCAATCTGATTTGGAGCATGATGCATGATTGGACGGATATCACCAGCAGCACTGGGATCAACTGTCAGCTCCTTTACTCTACAGTTGCAAAATAGGTGGTCATTTTAGCAACATTTCACTTACACAAGTTGAAAAAAAATAACACTTCATCAATTCACAGGCAATTCACAGAAACGATGGTGATGTCAACTTCATGCTGTTAATGTAAGATGCTAATTATAATATCTTTGATTAAAAGATGAAACTTTACAGTCATACAAGAATTTGTACCATACTATGATTTAATATCATTATTTAATATGGATTTAAACAATCATACATCTTACTTCAATTAGTCAGATGCAGAAAATCTAACGATTTTAAGGTGATATCACCATCACTTCACATGGGGGGGGGGGGGGGCAAGCCTGGGCATGAAATGTTTGGAAAAAGTAAAGATGAGTAATAGTAACTGGGAAGATGATTTGCAGGCCATGCAGTGTCACCACCTGTCAAACAAAATGAAAACAAAAAGAAGGTGATAACTCAAAAAACAAGGACAGTAAGTGGAGGTTTGTCTATAAGATTACACAGCTTAATGGGGGATGGGATCCCACTGAAATAAAAAAAATCCATGTAAAGAATGAAGTAGACCTTGTGATCGAAGGAGAAAAGTCGTCATACTCATAGGAAGGAGAGAGATCAGAGCGACTGCCACTACCCTGTGAGAAGGGAATGTCCGAAGGACTAATTCCAAATTCCTTTACTCTGCAGCAGCAAGATACAGCACCGAATTAAAAGAAAATGTTCTTGTAAAGACCATGAAAATTTCAGCCACTACTGTTGCAAGCAGAAATTTAAGTAGCCCTTTAGCCATCAATCAAAATATTTCACAATGAATCTTTCAATAATACTCTTAGAAACCCTATACAAGTAATTAATATAAACTACTATATATACTCATATATAAATCAACCTCATGTATAAGCTGAGGGTAGTTTTGGGAGCCAAAATTATGGATTTTGATATGACCCATGAATAAGTCAAGGGTCATGGATAAGGAGAGGAGAAAACACCAATGCTATCTCAAGGGCTTAGCCACCTATGGCTGATATTCATAATTTCATTGCCCAGACGAGAAACAGTGCCACAATGGAGACAGAAATAGGGCAAGTACTTTCAGGTTATCCGAGGATGAGCTAAGCTCTTGCTTTTTTCCATTCTAAGGAGATGGTTCCTGTTTTTGATTAATGTACTGTACACTCATATTGACCTATGAATAGTCAACACATTTTTTTGGGTTTGACTTTTTACTTTTTTGGGTTTGACTTTTCTGACTAGATTTTCTAGACTTACACATGAGTACATAGGGTAGGAAACTGATGTTAAACAATGGTAATATCAACACACTTTTCTTATGAATCAATACTTGGAGCAGAATGGAAGGAGACTGATTCCCATTGATGAGCCACATAAGCATCTCAATATGCATATTTTTTATAGCTTCAGAAATGGGAACAAATCATTGCAATATGGGCCAGGAATCCATTCTTATTTTAGTAATATACATTACAAAAATACATAGCCATGCACTTTAAAGACTTCACCAATATCTAGTTATAAAAGTTTAAAAGTTTGTACATTGAGAAGAACCGATATAGGACTTGCTAAAATTCTATGATGCAGAAATAGAATCCAAATATAGTTAATTACAGACAGACATGTATCATGACAAAGAAATTAGACTTCCTGCATAAGCCTTGAAATTTGGCAGAAACACCACAGCATATCTGTCTAGCCTAATACCTAGTGCTATCATTCTGTCAACACAACAGCTAATATTTTCCAGTAAGGTTCATCATCCAAGAAAATGTGAAAATTTTAAGACAAAGCATCACCATTTGCTCTTCCAGTATTCACTGGTGACCTTATCCCACCCTAATGTCCTTCCATTTTCTTATAATCTTCATGTGGTAGCAAAACGGAGTCCCACAGAGCCCATCCGGTGGCTGCTTGTGGAAATCTGTCTTGCCAGAGTAAGACAACAGTCAGAAGACTTCATTGAAGATAGCAGTGGGAAGTGGAGAAAAGCCGGAAGATGGAAAACATTGTGGGATGGCTGGCCATTCCCAAAGACGGACCTTGCCGGGATAGGTCGGGTCCCCAATCTTAAGGATGCTTTCCCCTGCTTCCCCTCCCCTCTTGCACGTGAAATTTGAAAACAGGAAAGAACAGCTGTTTTCAACACAAGACCTTCAGTGAATGTTTAAGCCAGCCCAATGCCAATTCATATCTGCATCTTTAGTACCTTACAGCAATGTAAGGAAGTTGAGTCCTGAAAGAAGATTTTCAGGTTCATTACAATTAGTCTTCAGTTGGTATCAGAAATCACAAACACATGTCAATTGAGAATTTTTCAGTGTTAAATTGAAAGTGTATATAAATAAATATAAAAACTGTACACAAAACCTTATCATACCTGTTTGCATATCTTAATGTATTTAGTGTGTTTTCACAAGATGCCATCCCAGGAGAAATAGTAGCAATCTGAGAGCAAAAAAAACACAAAAACAAACAAAGGCCCAGAAGTGAATTTTTTTTAATGAAGCATACCAGCAATTGCTAGCTGCATATTGTTTTTAACTTATTTTCAACTATCAGAGAAGTTTAAAGTGAATCCATATTTCAGGCTACCTTATACAGTACCTTATACAGTACCATTTTAGCTCACTATTCTTCCAGTCTACCAAATATGCCACTGCATTTTATCTAAAATGAATAGCAATTCTTCTGAAAGGGGATACACCCCAGTTCTAGGAGATATCATATAGAACTTATGATAATGCTTACTTATGTATACACTGTTCTCTCATTTATCACGGGTGTTACTTTCCAGGACCACCCGCGAAAAGTGAAAATCCGTGAAGTAGGGATGCTATATATGTATACTGAGTTCCGAGGGTGAGGCAGAAGCAAGGAGAGATTTAAAGGCATTGCACACCTTTTTTTCTTTGCTAGCTATCCCTGCTTTGCCTTGCAATCTCTCTCAATTGGCTGCCTCTATCCTGAGGGGTAGGGTGAAACCCCCTTTCACACTCCATCGTTGCCAGGAGGCAGGATTAGAATGCCACTGGGCAATTGCAACCATTCATTAACTGGGAGGCAAAAACCTGCAAAACAGCAAGTCCGCGAAAAGCAAACCACGAAGTAGTGAAGGAACACTTTTATCTTCTATCTGAATTCTAGTAACAGAAAGGTAGGAACTTTGTAGCAAACAGAGAGCTGTAGCAAACAGAGAGCCTCTGACTGCTTATGCTGATATAGCAATGCCACGAGAAACAAGATAACAAAACAATTATAATCCTTCAAAGATTCCAAATAAACACAAGGCTTATTCTAAAGTGAGCACAATAATTGAAATGAATAAATGGCATATAAAATATTCTTTAAAAAAATAAAAGGGTCATTGTTCCTGTTGGCGATTGATTTTCAGAATATTTTTGGCAGTGATCTTTTTGCAAAGTGCAAGGAAAATCCATCTTATTCATATGCAGATGTGTTATTTCTGAAGTTCCACTCTAAGTAGAAGGATCCATCCTCAAAAGGGTTAATTCCAGTCAATGTCCAGACTTGGCAAGAGATCATTTGTATCTTTTTTGAAAAATACTTGCTATTTTTGAGCGTTTTCCCCCATGTGACATTTTCTGCCAGGAGATAAGGAAATGCCCATGAAAGTAATTACCTTAATAGGGATGGTGGTAAGAATGTAATTTAATCTGACAGTATTTGCTAAAGAAACCTTCTGCCAAAGAGCACCCTAACGGAGGCAAATTTGTTCCGTCTGTAACCCTCGTTCCTGTTCTGAAAATTTCCTTCAGGGCAGCACTAGTTCAGAAGGCTGCTGAAGTGGCTTCTGACCTGGTAGAGTATGCTGTTACTTTGTATAGGGAGGACAAGAGATTCATAGGCTAGAGATACATGTCTTAATTCATTGAACCAATATATACGAGGAGACCTTCTTACCCAGAGAAGTGAGAACACAGAAGACAAGAAGAGAGTCCATTTTTCTGAATAGCCTAGTAGTGTGTCTGATGTACAGCTTCAGGGCTCTCCTAATATCCAATTTGTTTCATTGATTCTTTCAAGGGTAAAATGGGGCAAAACAACTGTAAAAAAATCAGTAGTGGGTGGTGTAACGGGGGATTTATTATAGGTTAAAAAAATCCAGATCAAACCAGGGAGAGACAGGGTGATTATCGAATTTACAAGAAAAGGGGTCCAAACAGAGAGCTGATAGATCAGAAACCTCCTGGTTGAGGTAACCAGGAAATGTATCTTTTCAGAGGATTCAAAGTGAAACCATCTTTAAGGCAGTCTGGAAAGATCTTGTTTATGTGAGGATGGAAAGAAATAAACTGATTGTGGCAAGTCAACAAAATTGAGTCCATAGCTGTAGTTTGGCACCATAAGATGTTAGGTTTAAGACTCAGGTCAAGGCCTATTTGCAGAACTGGGGAATCAATGATAATTACTCTTTGCATAGCCTGGGTGGTAACTGAAATGAATCCTTTCATGAATGGTTCCTTCTCCATTGGGTGAGAAAGTATTAATCTCCTCACAAAGAACCACGAAAAGATGCAGCATCCTTAGAAATAGAATAGTTTATGTAGAGTAGGATGGACAGTGCGATATCTTTTTGACAAATAAAATAACATTGAATTAAACAGATACTGTAGTAGGAACTCTTAAGCTGGCACATGGCATTTGAAGAGATAAATTAAATATTTCCTCCACAGAGAGAACTTACTGAATTCTGATGAGTAAGTTTCACACCATAATCAGTCTTCAATATTGACCATGAAAAGCTGAGTATCACTGTCCCAAAAGAAAGATCATATCTGGAATACATCCCTTAGGCTAATTTTAAAAGCAATTATTTGAACAGATAGCTGAAGGATGAGGAAATAAGCAAGGAAGAACATGTGTTATACCTACCATGTATTGCGAACAATAAGTACCATAACACTCAATTAGTAGGGCCAATAGGAAGAATAATGAGAATTGCATTTTGAATTGCCTAGTGTATTCAAGGTTTCTTAGACCTGGCTAACATGGTTTCTTGTTGTTGTGTGCCTTCAAGTTGTTTTTGACTCATGGCAACCCTATTAGCTCCAGAGAATACACAACCTGCCATCTCATTTGGACATGGTCTCCAATGAATTACACTTGACCTATTAAAATGTAACAAAATCCCTAAAAGGATGTTTTCACAATTCAAGCACTGCAACACACTTACCATACACGTGCGAGAGTTTTCTCCTATGAATGAATCTCTCAGGACCTGAGTAAGTTTACTCGCTCTGAATGGCGTATGAGGTTTATTTCGGCCTAAGGCTCTGATGCACTCCTGTAAAGAGTAAGTATATTTATGCTTTTTCTTCTGCAAAATCTCTACAAAATAAACAAGCCAAATAAACAATACATTACATGGCATTTCACATGTTTATAAGCTAGTATCAGCAAGGTACTTCTGGTATTTCTAATTAGAGGCCTAAAAAAATATGCCTAAAAACCAAGGATGACTTTCAAGGAATTTTATGTCTTTCTTTATGGAATATGCATACCTGCTAAAGATGTATTTCACTATTACTGATAACAATAATAACAAGGCTTTGAATATTTTACCAATAGGAAGGATATCACTGCTATTTCAAACGAGAAGAATGCTTTGACAAGTGGATTTGAGGATTCCTAGATAGCTGAATTCCAATCTATTTTATTTTTTATCTTGATACAAAAACTATCAGAGGTTGTGGATTAAGCCATTCAATTATAAATGTTCCATTTATTTCTAACAATAGTAATTTGGAACATCTGTGGTTGTTTAGTTATTCTTAATTGCCTATATAATTAATGACAAACGAAAGAAGAGAAGATGACAAACGAAAAAGAGAAAGAGCACAATTCACTGCAATTAAATACAAATGAATGCTAAATCTTGAATTTATATTTTTCATGTGCTGAATTAGCAATGCAAACATATCCAAATACAAAACACATAAATTATGGATATTTATTGTTGGATTTCTATTGCTAGCAAGTTACACAAACAGCAAAAAATGTTTGCTGCTAAAATACTGTAGGTTCTTTTCCTAAGGAGAAACTAACATGTCAAAGATAGACACAATGAATGAATGACTACATACAAAAGACAACTTCATCCAAGGCCAAATACTGGAATCTTTCAAATGTAAATAAATGTAGCAAAGCAAGGAATAGAATTACCATATCTTCCGGCGTATAAGACAACAGAGCGTATAAAATAAATAAAGAGTGTATAAAATGACCCCCAACTATTCCAGTTAAAATATAGTTTGGTATATACTTTCCGTATAAGACTACCACTTTTCCAATGCACTCCAAATAATTTTTTAAAAAATATCAGATTTTATTTCAATGTTGTAATTTTCCTATTACCATACCTCCTTCTCTGCCTCTCAGATCTCGCACATGTTCATCTGTGCCGCTTCACTGCAGTCCTCAGGAGCGAGATCTGAGAAGCAGAGAAGTAGGTACGATGATAGGATACAAGGCCAGGTCAGACAGGTGAAAGAGATGTTTGTCTGGGCACAGAGCCACTCTATCTCTTTTTTCCGTACCCTGGGAGTCCCGGACACTTGCAGCTTGCTCTGCCCTTCATTTACACCTTTCCGCAGCCGTTTTTGAGCTCCCCACCCCCACCCCACCATATGTGGCGATTCTCAAATGCAGCTCAGAAATTTCAGCACCCGCTCTTTAAGACGACACCCTGCGTATAAGACGACCCCTGACTTTTGAGAAGATTTTCCTGTAGTCTTATACACTAGAAAATGCAGTATATTATTTTGGCATGTCCCCAAAAGAAATGGGAAGAATACATTTTAACTAACCATCACTGTATTACATAAGAGTTGTTTTCTGGTTAGCTAAGTAAGTCCGAACGAAAACTGTAAAATTCAGGTGACTTCAAGATATATAAATCCACGTATGAGGTAGAAGATCAGTTTGCTTTATCTTTCAAGGTTTCAAATGTCTTCCCCAACTGAATAGAAATTCAGTAAATAACTCCCTCCTTCACCTTATAATTCCAGTCAGAACTGGGTGACATTTCTTGATGTATTAGCTCTTTCTAAGGCAATGAGGTTGCTAAACATCAGAGATGTAAGTGTGAGGCTCAAAAGGCATGTATTTTACAAATTCCTTAGGCTTGAAAATATGTTGTTGTACTCTGCTCAATGTACATGATACTGCAAAGCTATCAGAAATAGGCTAGAGGAAAGAATCAAAACATCTGTTCACAGAAAACTCAAGATGGTGGCCAAAACTCATATATAAGTTGACTTCATATTGAAAACGAGGGTAGGTTTTAGGGTCAAAATACAGATTTTGATATGACTTCTGGATAAGTTGGAGGTCATTCTGCAAAGAAGTGAAAGCACCAGCACTGTTTCAAAAAGCCACCTGCTTCTCAACACCACAACCATTTTCGAACCTAGGCTTAAAAAAAAACAACCTTTTGCCACTCTATTCAGAGAAAGCAATGGTTCATTTTTTGATAAAAGCTGAAATGGGGAAAGTCGGTGGTTTTATTACATTAGACACAATGGCAGGCATTTAATTTACCTTGAGTGCTAAAAGGCTCTTGTTAATTTCAGCACCTTCCAGTCGTGTTTGTCTGTCTGCACTAGAAGTGTCTGCTCCTCTTTCATTCCCAGCCAAGTCAATCAATGAAAATTTACCATGCAGTTTCCCTTTTCTCCTGAGGATGATCTGAAACACTGCGTGACTCCGAGATGAGTGTGCATTTGCAGATGTCTGACCAGATGTTCTTTAACAGAGTGGGAAGAGAAGAGGAGGAAATGCCATTGAACCACAAATTATCACCAAGAATAGCATCTTCAGCACTGTTTATCACAGCTAAGCTCGTCTTTTCTGTTGACAGTTTAAAGGATACTCTAGCTTTCATCAAAATAAAATAAACAAGGCGTTTGTTGTATCTGCATACCAATTACCTTTTCTCATCAGCTATGATACAGACATTAGCTATGAAACACAATAGCATCTCTTTTTTCTATTTCCCATTTATCACATCACTTTCTGTTTAAATTCTATTGAGACTACTTTTTTAAAGCCACTTATACTATTTACCAAATCTAAATTTAAGTCTGAATAATAAACAATATTATGTTTAGTCAGAACGTGACAATATGTCAAAGAATTAGAAGCATGTTTAAACAGTAAACTGATTACAGAAATGCATACGGTTTCTAACACACACAAACAGACTTTTACTATTTCTCTGAAATGGCATTTTAGAACACAATGTCTTACAAAATTGATGCAATTTCAAAATATCTCTGTTGTCTATGTCCCAGAACAGTTAATTTCAAAAGATCGAAATGTTTAGAAATATTCACATTTACTATAACTGACACTCGAAAAGGCAAAAAGAATACCTGCAACTGTTGCCTATCTCAATAAGCTTTAATACATCTTCAACACATTTAACCTCTCGCTCCTGTAATCCCACCACCTGGACTTGCTGTTTACCATCTTCTAAAACTCTTAATTTGGTCTTCCTGTTCAATAAGTCGAAAACCTTATGGGGATGGGGGAGAGCAGGAAAAGAGAAGGAGAAGAGATGTGTTTGTTAGCAACTAACACATCTAATGTTCTTTGGAACATTAACTATTCCTTTGTTCTGTGACAAAACCAAATCAGTTAAGAGATAAAGAGATACAAAATCAGAGATAAAAACTGAGAACTCCTGACAAATAATTTCCCTTAAAATCTACTAAAGAGGTAGATAATTGCATATTTTAAAATAGCATACCTTTCCACTGTAAATTTCAAAAAACGTTGCATATACTTGAAGTTCTAGTTTCTTATAGTTTGGTTTCTTCAGCATTAAAAAGACATCTCTGGCTGTGAATTGGTTAAAAACAATGGTAGTGAGTGACAGAAAAAACTTTGCAGGCAAACTTATTGACATACTGACTTCTATTTCTTTAAGCCAAATCCTAGTCCCAATTAGTTTAGGCAACTGAATCAATTTTTAATTCAACACTTATACATATTCCATTGGTTCAATGGGTCTACTCGAACTGGAATTAGTAGTGGCACTCCGACCCATGTATTAAATTCCCAAAGAATAACAGTTTGCTTTTCTGTAGCACTTGGAGTGTTGAGTGTACTTCATACACACACCCTATCACAACATAGTGCCAGGTGTGTAAAGATAAAAAAAAACTTATATACAAATATTAGGCTTCAGCACTCCTTCCTCTCCTCTCTTCCCCCTGCATAGCCAGGAGAAGGAATAAAAAAGCAAGCAATTTCACAATGTCCATATCTAGGCTTCTTATTACATGTAAACTAACTTTAATAAACTAATCCATACTGCAAAACAATTAAAAAGTCAACAGCAAATGAATGATTGCTTAACTGCAATGTTTACCAATACATTTGAGTTTATTTTAAACTATAACTCTGGTCTTTACAAAACAAGATAGGAATCAGACAAATCAGCCATGCAGGCATCGTTTTTCATGTTTATAGCATGAAATTACAATATAGCATTATGAGCAGATGTGTCACCCTTCTACAACATGTATAAGAAACCAATGGAGTGATTTTGCATGTATTTTTTTTGGGGGGGGGGGAGTAGCAAAAGCTACAAGAGACCATGCATGACATTTGATTTCTCTGATGCTGGGATTTACAAGTGGCTGTCACTAACGGAAGATGTTCCCACTGCTATTCTCCACTGAATATTACCAAAAGCCACTCCTGAGGGTTGGATAAACCTTCCAAATAAAGTGGAATACAGTGCAAAGAAAATCTGCTAGAATAAGGTGTGAGTATTTTATATAAGAGATCCATAAAACCTCATTATGTCTTCAACAACTTCTTTAATTCTTCCCAATAAGCCCCTCTGTCCATATCATTCTCTGTTTTGCAGCCTCCCCAATCTTCAGAGGCAGCTTTTGGAGAACACAGTGACATTCATGGGAAAAAATCCCTCTGTACTCTTCCCCCTGCCTACATTTCTCAGAGTGAAATCCAGTGTAATTCAGCTTTGGGCCTGCAAGAACTGCCAAATAAACAAACTTCACTTGTTACTTCTGCCCCTTGCTTATGTAAGAGCCATGTGCTTCACCAAAAATCAATGGATAGCTCACTGAGTAATTGCCAGCCTTTGACTACAGAGAAGCAATGGACACTACATTCTTAAAGTAAAACCTGATACTATCTATCACACCTTAACCTAGTTCTTCAAGCCTGCAATCTCCATTTTGGGACTTTGATCTTTTATAACATCCTGAAAATGGCCAGGATAATTTCTAGACATTTCAATACATTCTCCAATTTAATACACCACATCCAACACAACCAAGGGGCTCTGGAGAACATGGTAGCTCATTTATTTATAATATTTCAGAACTCTAATAAAGGTTTAACCAAACTTGATTTTTTTTTGTGCTCATGAACCTCAAAACAAAAGTATTTTAGGGATGGATTTGCTTTGCTGTGGATTAACCATAGGCCCACTAAGTAGTATTAGACTCCTAGGCTCTGCTCATCAGAGGAATAATACTAATCTTCATCACTTACTACAGAAGTATGCAGCTATAAGACGCAAATTATTTTGCACAGAACCAAGGCAGATACTCACCTGCTAGCGCATAAATTCCTTTTGAACAATCTTGATTCTTTCCTGAAAAATCACCACCCATAGTCTGAAGGAAAATATAATAAAGTAAAACCATAACACTCCACATACTGATGACTAAGAAGCATTTAATTAAGCAGTAACCATTTAACCATTTAACCATTTAATTAAGCAGTAACCATTTAATTAAGCAGATTCATTAAAATCAATGGGCATGTACCAAAATATTGAGTTTGCTCCCTTCAGGTGCTGGAAATACATTATCCTTTTTACATTACTGGCAACAATAAACATTCTGAAAGAATTCCATAAAAATGAATCAAAACTTAATTGTATATGGGTTTTATAACACCAAGGCAATTTGGAAGCAAATAACCTTTGAAGTCTCTAACATGTGTAATTAAGCAGTTCTGCAATAAAAGAGGTCCACTATTAGTGTTAATTTGTCAAAATCTCTTGTAGCTGGTTAAGTTTAGAACAAAATAATTCTGCAGGTTGCATAATTTATTTAAGAACACTTACATGGGTTTTTCCACTGCCCGTTTGTCCATAAGCAAAACAGGTAGCCATTCCTCTTTCAAATATGGTTTCTACCAGGGGTCTTGCAGTAAACCTTTAACAAAAAGAACAAACATACCAGCTATTACATTTAGCTCACGGCTGGTGAAAACAAAACAAAAAGATCAGTGCAGTCTTTATAACTATCTGCTTGAGTTAAAGCAAAGAGAGGTTGGGGAAACACAATCAACCAATAACAGAGTACTTTGACACAGGTTCGAGTTAGAATTCAGAGATAGTCAGATCATATTTTCTGCTTTCTGAACACTTTAGAATGAGAGTACAAAGGGTTTCTTAAGGTCTTTCACTTCTAGAGAAGTTTTCTAAAGCAGAATTCAATTTCTACACATAAGAAATTCAACAGAACTACCTTGGTCAGAAATCAGCTAAAAACACTGCAACATTTACTGAATCAGATAAGGATCAGATCCTGCATCTTTTTTTAAAAAAAATAAAAGAACAAAAAGCAATTCAGCAAAAGAAAAGACAACACTCACATACCAACCAACAGTTCTCCAAAGCATCACTGAAATGATTTAAAATGATCAGTGACAAGTCTCCATGCAATTTGTGTGTGTGTAGCAGCTTTAAAATTTTAACTAAAACCTGGGTAGATCCACAATCACCACTGTTGCTATCTAGATCAAAGAATAAAATAAAAAATAATTACTATATTTCACTGCGTAATAGTCATCACCACATAATTGTGGTGCAAAAACTGCAAAAACTGTGCAAAAACTTGTTTCTTAGTTTTCTTCACTTAATTGTTGCATTAATCCTACCCTCTTGGAGGTAAGACATTTTTAAAAAGAAACGAATAGAAACGAGCCGGCAAGGATTCTAACTCCTCCCTTCTCATTGTTTCTCGGAGGCAAAACAGGTTTAAAACAAAACTAAACAGAAAAAAGACAGCAAACCTAAGGCCCATGTTTTTCTTTACATAATGGTCCTGTCCCCTTTTGGAAAAAAAATGACATAAAAATGCAACGATTATGCAGTGAAATATGATAATTTGAAATCTTCCAGGAGACGGAACTGTGCACTGCCAGGGCATCCAGTCTCTTGGTTTCTCTCTTTTTTTATTATTTATTTATTTATTTATTACATCCAATGAACTCCAGGTAGCATGCAGATTCAACTCCTAATCCCACCTTCCATTCTAACTATAAAGAAGTGGCGTTCTGGGGATACTTTTTCCAAGTTCATCGTTGCATTTCATACCCATTTTTAGAAAAATGCCACCAACTTTCTAAGAAACCTTTTACAGAGCTTTCTACCATCTCCAAGAAAGACATATATCAAAGGAAGTAGGAAAAGCAACTCCTTTACTCCAGTTCTCAAGTATGCAAATGATTCAGGGGACATCACAATTCAAGGAAAAGTACGGTGAGTTGCAGAATTAGCAGCTGAACAAAACCTTTGCTTTGTAAACTTTATGATATCTGGATGCAGGTACTTTCTGTTCTCTGATTTATCTTCCAGCAAACCAGAATGACAATCCCTGTAAACCAACTCTAGAGCATACAACAAACCAACTCCTGATACAAACATGCACAACAGATGTCATATGCCAAGATCCCACTAGTAGAATAAAATCCAATCTGCTTATTGTGTCATCCAAACCACACTACAGGATAATAGCAAGAAACATCAAAACATGCAAAGGCAACACATACCTGTAGACCATTTCATTAGGTGCGCTGTCATCAAAGGCATAGTCAAAACGGAAAGTTTGGTTTTCTAAGTACCTTGTTAAATCCACTTTTTGTTTGGGTTCATGTACCATAACAACATCTTTGCTAGGGATTGTTATTACATCAAGATCTTTCACTACAGTTTCTAAAAAGGAAGAAACATGTATAATTTTCAGGACTTATAGCCAAGATTCTCCCAGAAGGTATTCATATGTCCAGAATTCTAGTACTGAATCAATTTGATTAAAAGAATCAGATATCTGCAAGTCCTAGCAGTAGTCATGCATTTTAAAATGTATTCTGTATGGTGATAAAAAATACTATCTTCATACACTGGAGAAACTCTAGGTATACTTTATGAAAACAAGCTTGGAATTATTTCATGAAGTAAAAATATATCAAATTATTTTATTAAAAATTAAAATATTTGTTATTTGGGCATTATGTGGTAGCATATTTCAGCTGTGCATTTTGAATGCAAAGGTGTACGCAATCTATTTTTTAGAAAAGGTTTTAGTTTCACATACTTTCCGTTATTCCACTGCATCTAGTTCTGAAAAGTCTGATTAGCGCTTTCCTATATCAATCAGAATTGTGCATTTGTGAATTACCAAAAAAATAAAAATAAAATTAGTGTATATAAATTACTTGTTTGTTACTATACCTTTTGCAGAAGTGTAACTTAATGGTCTTAAGCACTACTGCTGTAAATACAATTTGAGTTTGTTTGTTTGTTTATTTATTTGCTGTATTTATATATCGCCTTTCTCAACTCCCCCCCCCCCCCCCCGCTGGGGGGAGGGGAGGTGGTCAAGGCAATTTATAACACACTAATACTAACATTTCAGTGCCAACATACATAAAATTTAAACATTCAGACAAGCATAAAATCATCCCAGTATAAACATTCAGACTGTTTAGTTCATGAAACTTAACAAGTATGATTAAAAGGTTTATTGCAGTGAGCACAATATATAAAGGACATCAACCATATTGAAAAGAACTAAGGATTTTAAACTTGATTTCATCAATTTGTGCATTAATTAATATCTATCGTTCATTGTATGAAATGGCTGAATCAGCAACAACATAAACAAAGCCCAATGTTTCACAAGACAGACAAACAAAAGGTGCTTTGTATGTACCATCAAATATATTCATGTGCCCTATTTATGTGTGGGAGAAACTGCTTTCAGAGAAAGCCTGAATATACTAATATTTCTCTCATGCAAAGTGCTGTACAGTACTTTAAATATGTGATTTTGTTTTAACTTCCTAGTTGCAAAAAAAGCAACCAAAATTTAACTTCCAGTGTTTTAAATACAGAGTATTGTCACTTTTACTAGAAAATAAAATAAACAATTCTGTGCTATATTGGACGTTAAAACATTAACAATATTGATGGAAAGAAATATGTGAATATTTTTCTTAAGGCAGACTTTCAGTGTTTTGCTTTGTATGACCATGGTATAGCTAAATTACAGTCATTATGCTCGGAACAATAGCTTTTATTGTAGTACCACCAAGTATTACCTCATTAACAGGTGCAGATGCTGTAGATACTGTGCAAATTAAGAATTGGAATAGAGGAATATGTATGGTTTTTGTATATGTATCAACAGCCTGCAGAACACAACTGTGGAGTTTTTTTAAAAAAAAATAATTAAAACGTAAGTATTTTGGTTACCTTTGAGAGAAAGGAAAGTGATTTCTAAAAAGCTGTTCAAACTACATGTTCTGTTAAAACATAGCCATCTTTTCTTTTCCACATCCCCAATGAATGAAAAACATATCTAAAGCAAGAATCCTGCATACATTTTTCTGGGAATTAATATCATTGAGTATAATAGGGCACAGAACTGCCATGCAAATATATCCATTTAGTTGGCAAGAAATAAGCGTTGACCTCTGCCCTAAGATTACATTGAGTGCAACTGAAACTGCTGAAAACGTATTTTCTAAAATAGCTCTTACCGACTACTAAGACCTTCTGCTTAAAGTTGAAATGTTATATCATTAAACCATGAAATAAATAGTTAAAACAACAATTATGGAACATCTCACAAACACTGAGCAACTAAGCTGAGAAAATAAAAGACTTAAAGAACTTATCTGTTTAAGACAATGAATATCAAATTATGACTTTTGAAAAAGTTGGGGAAATATAGTTTTACTATTAAAATAAATACAATCTATGTTGTCTAGCAAAGGTTTACCAATAAAAACACATATACACAGAACAGCTATGTCAAAACATAGAAGAATCTGCTGTGGAGACAAACTGTAAATATGAAAAAGTGATCTTGAGAAATATAGAACTAAGATACCATAATCTCTGTTGGCAATGTCAACAGAGTAACTACAATGCTATTCAGTGAAAATGGAATTTCTTCTTTTAGCTATCTTTGGATAACTACTGATTATATAACCTCTACTGAAACGGAACTAATTAAATCCCTATCAGACTGCAAGCTAAATGTATATTCCCAGCTTTTGATAAACCATTTCAACTGGATTCTTTTTCTTGTTATCTGCTTTGTTTTAAGACCACAGATCAAAGAGCTTTCTAAAAATGTTAAATATAGGAAAGAGAAAAATATGAGAAGAAACACATGGACAATGGCCTCAAATGTAACAGCTTCTGCCTTTCAATTTCCATGGAATTCAATGGACTTTTTTTTTTTTTGGTTTTCTGGATGCAAGCTAAACTTGAAAATGCATTAAATAACTAACGTAAAATGTTAGAATATAAGAGCAGTTTCCCAACTACTCATATTTAGAATCTTCCAAACATGGTTTAACTCAGGCAAAATGCCAATATGTAATTTAAAGACAACAAAACCAGGAATACTAATATATCTTGTTAATTAGAGGTGACATTTTTCAAGGTGAGATCTGACACAAAAATTACCCTAAAATTTCCAACCATGGCACTACTCTACAGCATTGAACACAAACTGAAAGGAAGTTCAAGCTGAAGGGATGTTCAACTACTGCAAATTAAGAAAAATAATGTATAAATATTGCATTACTCAAGGTAATGTGGCTAAAGAAGACAGGAATGAGATATTTTCAATCAGATAATTACAGAACATTTTACTCAGGAAATGAGATGATGAGAAGAAATGGAGTGGCATTAATGGTGAGGAGAGGTGTAGCAAAAGCAGTCCAACCAGTTTCACAATACAATACCAGTAAGACCTTAGGGAAAACCCATCAGTGTGACCATAATCCAAGTTTATGTTCCAGTTGCAGAGACAGAAGGGAAAGAAACTGAAAGATGCAATGTTTTAGTCCAGGATTACTAGAACAAGGTGTGTTGGTAATAATTAATGACTGGAATGAAAAAGGTGTAAACAGAACCAAAACTTTGTATAGTCATTTGGGATGAAGAAAGGAAGCAGAAGAATGACCGATTAAAAAAGAATGATCGATTGAAGTTGGTGAGTCTCAAAAAGGTTTGTTCATTGCAAATGCATACTTCAAGCAACCACAAATGTGACTACATACACGGATGTCACCTGATGTCAAATACAGAAATCAGATAGGGCAGAGTTCCCAAACTGTTTAAGCCAAAGGCTGGTTTACGGATCCTTAAGACTGCTGAGAGGGCAGATTATAGTTTGAAAAAAACATGAACGCACACTATGCACACATTTTATTTGTAATGTAAAAAAATATATGAAAGAACGCACTATTTAAAATGAAGAACAATTTTGACTATCATAAATGTACCAGTATTTCAATGGGAGGGGTGGGCTTGTTTTGGCTGATGAGATAGTCAGGTTAGTTATGGTTGTTGTTGTGTGTCTGCAAGTCATTTCAGACTCATATCACAGAGTTTTCTTGTCATTATTTATTCAAAAGGGATTTGCCTTTGTTTTTATCTGTGCCTGAGAATATAACGTCGCTAAAGTCTTCCTCTCTCCTTCTCTCATTCCCTTCTTTTCTTCCTCCTTCCCTTCCTTTCTTCCATCCTTCCTTTTCCCTCCATTTCCTTTCCCTCTTCTTTCCTTTCTCTCCCTTTCCCTCCCTCTCCCTCTCCCTTTCTTTTCCTTTCCTTTCCTTTCTCCCTCCCTCCCTTTTTCTCTCCCCTTCCACACTTGCTTGGTTGCTTCCTCTCTCCCTGTCGTCCTTCCACAGCGGTGTGGGCAGAGTGAAGGGGATGGGATGGGGTAAAGGGGACAAAGTGGAATGATATGGACGGAGTGAAAAGGATGTGGTGGTATGAAAGGTATAGGGTGGAACAAAGGGAATGGGAGCCACACTTTGAGGACCACTGAAATAGGAGATATAATTAGGGGCAAAGAGAACTGCCAGATAATAACTAACAGAGGAAACAGATGATGAAACATAAAAGGTAGAGGATGAGACTTTTTTCATAATATCCAAGAATATTTTTAAAAATGCAAACCAAGACCAGGGAAGTTATTCGACCAGTAAGAGAATATAATGCATGGTCAAGAATAAATAAAGAAGGCAGTGATAGCATAACACTGAAGAATTGCGTAACAAAAAAGAAAGAATGGCAGATGCATTCAGGGAAGAACTGCTTTAAGTTATAGAGATGGACTGTCCTCCAGTTCTAATTGCACTCTGTCAACCAATATGCAAAACAAAGCAATGGCCCACAAATTGGAAATGAATACTATCCATTCCAATTCCCAAAACTGGTGCTGAAGAGGAGTTCTACAGATACCACGGACAGTAAGAAAGAGAAATAAATGGGTCCAAAGCCAATCAGACCTGAATTGTCCCTAGAAATCAATATGATTAAATGGAGACTGGTAGATTTTGGACAAATTACAAAAAGGCATGGCTTCCTAGAAAAGATAATATGCTTGACCTGTAAATAAAACCCAAGGAAGACTGCATTACAGTGGATAGACTCAATCAAATAAGCTACAGCATTGAATTTACAAGACTTGAATTGGACAGTTGATAACAGAGTGAGTTAGAGGTCTCTCATTCATAAGGTCACCATAATTCAACTCGAACATAGTTAAGAAAAACACAAAAGGGACAGATTGAAATCAACATCATCACATACTATTTAACAAGAAGACAAGTACTGCTCTGGCCACACTGTGCTGGCTTCAAATTAGGTCAGTACTACATGGGTTAGGTTCACCTACTTCTCTCCTCCTATTGCTAGGTTGAGCTCCTACAAGCACAGCTAATCCTCAGTTCATCTTCTCTTTAGCCATTTCCCTCCTGTATTACAAGACAGCCAGAAGCTGTGCAAGTACTTTGCTGTAAAACAAGTGACTGCATACACACACACCAGCACAAGCATCAACTCAGCAAATGTATATCACTTGCACTTCTGTCTTGCTTCAGTCCTAGCCCCTACAGATTGTTAAGAAATGACATCTTTTACTCATGCCCTCTTGACAACCGTGGCAACGCCTAAGTAATTGCTGGATTATCAGATGATGTAGGACATCATCTGATAAATGGCCCCCTCCCTGTTGTCCTTCTGTGGCAGGCTAAAACCTTTTTATTCAGACAGGCTTCTAAAGATGAACGTTTTTAAGATAGAGTCAGGGGTGCTGTGGTTTTTAACTATGAATATGTTTTAATTAGTTTTAACTGTGAATTTTTAAAAACTGTTTATATTTAATTTTGTTTTAATGTTTGCATATTTGTATATTTTAAATTGTATGTGAATGCTTTTATTATATGAAGCCACTTTGAGTCTCCTTCAGGAGAGCTAAACCCGGGTATAAATATAATAATACTCATCATAATCTGTACTCTTTCTTTCTGAAGGTGGATGGGTCCCAAAACACCAGGTCAACATTAGCTACAAGCTTCTAATATGAATAAGTTGGTGGGAGATGTGGAGTGCCTGATTTACCATTTTGAAATAAAAAATACTGTGATATTAATATATGCACCATAGTGCAGCATTAAATGAAATGAGATGTGTAGAGACTTGACTTCTTAAATTAACAATATATCACAACTGTTTAACAAAGTTCAGCTGACATAGTATTAAACTGAAGTACTTTAGATCTAAAGTATCTTCTTTATTATTATTTTATTGTTTTATTCCACTCCCATCCTCCCCTCAGCAAACTACAGAAGTTACATTTGAAATATCAATCTTAGTCTTAATTTTTCCACTCCATATCTTTGCACTTTCTCTAAATAATTCCTAACTGGTTCCCACATCCTCTTAATTACTCTATGTAACCTTTTCAATTTTATATATATTGTTCCATTTGCAATTTGTTATTTCCCCATTTAACATATTAACTATATACTTATATCAATTCCTCAGAGCCCACTTTGTTTTATCTTTCCAACCCCTCACTAAAACTATTTGTGCACATGCTATTAATTTGTCAACCAACTCCTATTTTACTTGCATATAGTAGTACATTTCTATTAACTATTACTATTTGTAGATTTAACATTCTATTGATTTCTCCTTCAATCATTCTTGCACTTGATCACATTCCCACATCATGTGATTAAACACTCCTCTTTGTTCACAACCATGGCAACACCTGTCCTTTATCCCTGGTAAACAAAACGTGAAAGTTGTGCAGGAATTCTGTACAATTTTTGTAACATTGTCCTTCTTGCTTCCCTTAATACATTGTACTTTTCTTTTGCTATATTACTTATTTCTCCTTGGATGTCTTCTCTCTCAATTTCCATGTCCATTTTCAATGTTTGAAAATTTCATCTATTATTTCTTCTTTTACCATTATGATTTGTTCATACAAATCTCCTGCCACCTTCTTCTCCTCTCTCAAACATTTCTTAATCACCTTCTCAAATTGATTATCCTGTTCTCTATTTTCCCCTCCTTCTAAAGTATCTATATCATCTTATATTTAGTCAATACAGTTTCAAAATCACTAGTTGTAATCTACCACTTTATTCATATTTGCACCTGAACAGTTCTACTCAAATCATGGAAAGAATCTGCTTTAATTGGAATTCTTATGCCTTTTGAGAAAATAACACAAACAAAAAAACTATCTAAAATAATTGTTGAATTTAGGGTTTTGCTGGAAAAAGTACAGAAAAATTAACTGCTAATCTGCGAAGCAAACCAACAAAACTACCCGAGTATTTCTTGCCTAATAAATGAATGGTATCACCAAAAGTCCACAGATGACATGTATACACAATGAGAATGTAATTCTATTGCATTGGGAGTACAGAATAATCATCTTTATTAAAATTAAGATATGCATAAATTGTAAATACAAAATAAAAAAGTTCTATAAATTACATACAGATGATGCTAAATCAAACTCAAAATACAAAAAAATTGGTCCCAATACATATCCGGGGTGTCAGATATTGAGATGCCCAAGGAACACCTCTGTTCATATGTAGTAGCAATGTAATTTAACTCAAGAATGACATCACAGACATTAAGCTACAGTTAAACCCCTCAACAATATTTTTGAGAAATATTGAAAGACCATGTTGGAAGGCACCAACATATTAGAATTGCCCATGCTAATTGCTACCCTTGGAGAAGTCTGAGAGAACAAATCAAATGTCAACAGAAGAGGATAATCATTAACACTACTACAGACTACTATGGGAAGCTACAACTAATACAGTAGCCTCAAACCAAGAAACAGCTACAACTTATTCCTAGCTAGATGAGATACAAATTGTATCAATTAGTAACAGTGGGAATTTTAAGGATGCAATATTTTTAAATCTAATGTTTGACGTATGATTGTATATAATAACCTGGTAAAATGTCTTACTAAACAGGAATTCCAAGAAGGAGGCCAAATAAATCTAGAACTTCAACTTTAGATAATGCAACCTAAGAGATGTTAGTGAAAGATTACTTAACATATCGCTGTTCTTCACAAAGCACGCCGGTGGGACATTATGTAACCAGTACATTACATAATTCCAGAGTAATCCTTTCCCCTCCAAAATACCATTACAAGTTCAACATTAGTCTGTAACACACTAACAACTCATTCAGTCAGGTAGCATGGTGACTTCAGAAGCCTCTGAATAATCAGATATTTAAAAGGAAGTGTTATTTACATATGAATCTGTGATCTTAAAAAAGCAGACTTGCATTCTAGCAGAATAGTACTACACAGCTTAATCCTTCTAGCAGCCAAATGCACTTAGAAAAGGTTTTAAACATTTAGGATTGCCTTCTTCTTCACATTTCAGAGGGAGCACATCTATTATGAAAGCCTGCACTGTAACAGGAGAAGACATTTTTAAATATACCCAAATACAAAGGATTGCACGTTCAATGCAAAAACCTATAAAAAACAGCCGGGGGGAAACGGCCATGTTGTGAACACATCCACAAGAGGACTAAGAAAGACTCTGATGAAAGACGATAAGGCCCATTCTCTTCCAAGTCCAAAAGCCTAGGTAAATACCAGTTACATGTGCATTTTAATCTGATGGCTGTTTCTAAAGATACTTATTTCTACTCGTTAACAGAAGTCTTCTCCTGCAAGACAATAGAGAAAGGGGATATTCCTCTTCCTTATTCAAATTTCTAACTTATAACACTGAGTCTCTGTTTTCAAATGCAATAGCTTTGTGCTCAGTTGTTTTAGAGAATAGAGTCTTGAAGAGTCGCATGTCCAACCTCTGCCCTGATATGTGTCCTTCCCCTTTGGAGGGATGGGAAAGTGAAAATTTCAACAATGCCCTTTCTTTCACTTGGAAAACACACTGACAAACAGCCAAGCACATTTCTTCAGATCCCGTTAAACCATCACTATCCTTTAGTTTTAAAATGCACACACAATCAAAAATAAAATTATGAGTGAAAATTGTTTTTATTCTTGTATTCAGAAATAGTCTCATTTAAAGGCTAATTGTTGAACATTCTTAATGTATCAGTTCTCTAAATTACGTTATTTTTATTTTTTATTAATTTTGCATATTGTGAACCTGACAAAGCTGAAGGAATTTTAATAACTAACTGCAGAACACTTAACGTAGTTGCAGTAAAATGTTTTAAAAACTAGTCTTCTACAAATATATTAGGTAAAATTATCCAGGCAATAGAGGTAAAAGTCTCCATATTAAAAAGAGTCATACCTTTTTTATTGAGTGGTCGCTTTCGAACACATACACATATTCTGTGCTCATCAATCTGAGGGGGAAACGACAAAAATGTGTGATTTTATATGAAATCTAACATTTAATTGGCAAGTTATTGCAGCAATTTTTTTCCATGTCAGAAGCAACTTGAGAAACTGCAAGTTGTTTTCTGGTGTGAGAAAATTGGCTGTCTGACCAGATGCTTGATGTTTTACCATCCTTGTGGGAGGCTTCTCTCATGTCCCCACATGGGAAGCTGAAACTGACAGAGGGAGCTCAACCTGCTCTCTCAGGATTCAAACTGCTAACCTGGCACAAGGGTTTAACCCATTGGGCCACAATGTCTTATTTTTAGGAAAGCCTCGTGTGATCTTGGATTCACCACGACAAACACTTAGCAGTTAGCTCCCAATGCAGCACATATCTAGAAGTTGCGTCACCTGGGAAATCTGAGTGATCATTTCCCCATTTTTATTAAATTAGCAGTTTACAAAAGTCCCTCCAGATATTTTTGGATGGCAATCATTCCTCACCACTGTCTATTCTGGTGAAGGTGCCAGGAGTTTACATTCAATCAAATCAAGAGGGCTGCTTGACTCATACATTACATACATATTTTGATCGTGGTCATATTTTTTCAGCCATTTAGAACAACTCATCTAACACGCGATGTGCAAGTTCATAAGTTATATGATCCATACTAAATCATCCATACAGATTTATTATACCTGTTAAAATGCAACTACAAAAGTGTAAAATCTAGTTCAGATAAGGTGTTGCTTTGGGTCTCTTTTATCAGTAACAGGAGTGGAGTTCTAAAAAGATCTTTGTCTCCGGTCACAGCTCTTTCAGTCTCATGAGTACGTTTAGGAACCTCTGAGAACACAGGTTGCCATAACTAAGATCTCATAGTTCCCAGCTAGGAAAAGCAAAATATAACTATTAGAAAGCAAAGCAAATGAAGCTAACATATAGGCCATCTCTAGATAACATGTGAATGAAATAAAATAATATATATTTGCCAGAATTCTAATAGTGAAAAATTAGTATCAGAGTTTACGGCATTGTATTTCTTTGAGTATTTTCTTCAAACAAATACAAAATGGTTCAAGAACAAAAACCACATGAGGGTTGAAGCACACATTCCTCTATTTCTTACCTAATTTAGGATTCAGTTTTCAGACAACTTTACTAGTACAGCACCCACTCAAATTGGTAAGCTTGTATAAATGCAGCTGTTTCAAGAGATTTCACAAATGTCACTGCATATTTAATATTTGTGTTATGAACACAAAAAAATCTATTTTGAAGTGCCTCAAGGTTTTATATTTTGATAACATCATAACAAAACGTACGGGATCTGCAGTTGTCAGTGGTCTATAATCCAGACTTCCTCTAAAATCTCTGATCATGCACATAATTTCATAGTTTGGATTTGTAGCATCAACATCCTAAAAGAAAGAAAAATGTATATCAATATTATAATATACAATGACTCAGCTTTCATGAATTAACCTCATATGCAATAATAGAAACCTGAAGTACTAAGACTCTGAAACCTTTTATGATGAACTGTAGAAAGGCCATAATCTAAAAGGGAAGAAACTCTTCTGAGTTCCCAATGAGTTCATGTAAACACTGAATAACAGTAATCTGGTATTATTTTCTTGAATCCAAATACAAATAAGAGATGAACTACTACAACTCATCCCCCACAAAACAGACCAGAATAATCCGTGAGCCTTGGCCTCCCAATTTGTGGGGAGATAGCAAAAAGGAGGTATGCACTCCCCTGGCTCCCCAAAAGAGGGTCATGCATCAAAGTGACCAAGACCTATTCTGTTCCCAAACCATTTTGAACTACCAGTAGATCAGATATCTCCATGTACCAAGCCAATGAAACATGAGTCTTCCAAATTCGAAACCATTAATATGGTTGACTTCTTACGCTCCAATTTTCTTTTACAGCTTTGCCAACCCAATAAAAAAACTGTACAGACTAACAGAAAAAGAAAAAAAATTAAACCCCTGTTGCTGGAATATACTCCAGATGGGTGTGAACTGCGCCTTCAATTTATTTATTATTTTATCATGCATCGATGTTTTAATTTAATTGTTGAACTGTTTTTGTAATTTGTATTGCTGTCAATAGTTTGGGCATCTAATTGTGCCCCTCTGTAAGCCGCCCTGAGTCCCCCCACCCCCCGGGGTGAGAAGGGCGGGGTATAAGCAATTGAAATAAATAAATAAATAAATTTGCCTGAAAATTTTGCATTTGTCTTGGCTAAATTTCATTCAATCAATTTCAAGGTAATTTTGAATGTTGTTTCTATCTTCCAATGTGTTAAGCGACTGCACCTGGTTTTGTATCATCAGCCAATTTGATAAGGATTCGCTCTACAACATCATCTAAGTCAGGCCTGCACAATTTGAAGCCCTCCAAGTGTTTTGGACTTCTCTCAGAATTCTTAGCCATTGTACAAGCTAGCTAGGGATTCTGGGAGTTGGGGGGCCAAAACATCTGGAGGGCTGCAAGTTGTGCAGACCTTATCTAAGTCATTGATAAAAATAATGAAGAGTGTCAGCCCCAAGACAGAACACTGAAGCATTTCACTTAATTTGATGTACAGAGATGAATGAAGACTCTGTGAACATATTTTTCCAATCCCTGATAGATCCATCTCACAGAACTTCCACCTATTCCAGATGTAATAGATATTGTGGGTGACTTTATCAAATGCTTTGCTGAAATGCAGGTAACTACACCTACAAAACTCCTACAATTTACTATACTACTTCTTTATCACTTTTTCCAGAACACAGGCAAACGCACTATTATGTTATGACCTCTTTTATCATGTCCTGATTCTTCTGGTTAATCTTTCATGATGAGTTTGATGAAACCTTGATGAGTCATGAGAAACAGGGAAAGATTTACACACAGATGCTAGCATCTTCCCAATATCCTCAAATTCCAGAAATCAGACTCAGCATAAATGAAAATAAACTATATACCATTATTAGTTCAATTGTCTATATTTCTTCTGCTACACTACAAAACTAAAATATTAGAACTTTTACAATACTTAAAAGAAGATTGAGTTCTGTAGAAATCTTTCATGTACAGGCCACATCTGATTGCCCTGGATATTAAAATGCCAATAGAAAAAGCTGTGCCCTTAACAAAACCTCAAGCAAGCTATAAGGAACACACTGGATGTTACATTTAACACAAACTGGAAAGCTATATCAATCCAACTAGCTTCGATATTAAGGTGTTTCCATGTGCTATACTATGTATAACCAGCACGTGAGAAGGCCCATTTCTCCAGATGGTTCCATCTGCATAAAAGACAACCTTTATCTTAAGCATTTTTCAAGGACAAATATCTCCTAAGCTAATTCCTGACAGCTAACAAAAAAAACCCTTATACACTTTAACTGCTTAAATTATGATTTATACACATCAAGTTGCTTGAGCACCAATATTTTTTCTTAATGTCAACTAGAGACTAGAAGTCTCACATTTAAACACCAAAACAATCATGCCAGCTTGCTGACAGGATTACACTACTGACTCATCCAAAGCTTCTGCCGTATGACAAAACTCATTAATATTAAAGGATTTTTTTACAGATTAGCCTTTTTCCTGTAAAATGTGCAGCGATGTACTTACTTCCTATAAGACCCCCTTCAAATACTGTAGAATTACTCAAAATAGAACTTCTTATATCACATTTTCAAATATAACCTTAATAACAAAAATACAGCATTTTAATCCACAGTCTCTTAAGAAGTATTACTTTCCAGCAAGTCACAAAATTAAGAAGTAGTTGAAATGAATTCCCATCAAAATTTTAAAAATCAATGAATGAAGAAACAAACCAGAGCTCGTTTCTCTCTGAGTTCCTGCTGCTGTAATCTCCGTTTCTCACGTTTTTCTTGCAGTTTCTCAACTTCTTTCACACAATTTGATTTTCTACGTGCTTGAAGAAAAAAGAGCATTATCACTCATTATATTTCAAATTTCAAAATGTGGTCAATAGAGCAAATAATTATTTAACCATTTAAAAATAATAATCCAACCCAAACAAATCTTATTCTAGAACAGGTCTGCAAAACCTGCGTCCCTCCAGGTATTTTGGACTTCAGCTCCCAGAATGTCTGATCACTGGGCAAGCTGGCTAGGGCTTCTGGGAGTTGGGAGCCCTAAACACTTGGAGAGTCACAGATTGTGCAGCCCTTCTCTAGAAACATGGCGCATAGCCCTCGTACCTCACTTAGAGGGAGTTGCATGTTGCTACACCAGAGTAGGGGTACAGCAGGAGAACTTGGTCATATGTTGTCAGCATGGGTAAGCACTAGCACCCTGGTTATGGCCTTGTTTTTTGTTAAACTACCAACATGAATCAACTATCCCAGTGACTTCATGAAGAAACATTTTGCCATGGGCTACAAGTAGAATCTCTTCCTTCTGGTCAAATATTGAAGCCAGACACATTGGTGACTCTCAGTTTCACAGTTCCAGCTAGACATTCTTGCTTAGTTGTTACCGTTCTCTAAACAAGTAATGGGAAAGAATTTTATGTATACTTTTAAATTTTGACTGGGCAACTGTAGGTTTTACTTTCCCTATTGGAATGCTTAATACTTCAGCTGTTGAGAGGATTCCGAAGCTCACTGCACAGGTACAGGTAAGCACAACTTTCACAGAAATCATAAAAAAGATAGGTTCTGTTAAGTTTGTTCTTAGGCTGAATGTGTACAGTATATGTCAGAACAGGTTCATTTTTAAAGTGTAACTCCAGCCGATTTTTTAAAAGTTTTGGATAGCATATGCATCTTCATAATGCTTCTTTTGTTGTCTGTGCCCATGTTCAGAGGATTTCATATCACTTTATTTCCCTGTGAAGAGCCCCCGGTGGCGCAGTGAGTTAAACCCCTGTGCCGGCAGGACTGAAGACCGGCAGGTCGCAGGTTCGAATCCGGGGTGAGGCGGATGAGCTCCCTTTATCAGCTCCAGCTCCTCATACAGGGACATGAGAGAAGCCTCCTACAAGGATGATAAAAACATCAAAACATTTGGGCGTCCCCTGGGCAACGTCCTTGCAGACGGCCAATTCTCTCACACCAGAAGCGGCTTGCAGTTTCTGAAATTGTTCCTGACACGGCCCAAAAAAAAAAAAATCCCTGTGACAATTGGATCTTGAAAAGTTTGGCTTGCCATGGAAACTAAGATTGGTGAGAAAGCTTCAGACACCTTTTCCCCATAACTCTTCCAGGGGTTAATTTCTCTTCCTAGGGGTTGATTTCTTCTCACTTCCTGTTGTCTCACCTCTGTTTTTAATGATGCATCATATGTAAGTCAGATGTTTGTAATTCGGGGACTGCCTGTACTCTGTTTTTGTCACAATTGTTCAGGTTGCAATGGGTAAAAAAAGCTGAGCTAAAAAACAAACAAAAATGAGTTTCTCCAGCTTGGAGGCAGGACCTATCTCATACTATGTTGGTATCAGTTCATTTCTGCCTGTCTTCCACCCCTTTAAAGTTTTCTAAGCACGCAGCAGTCACTGCTATTCCTCACCAATGTATTAGCAGAGAGTTCTTGCTCTCCTACATCACTCTTTTCCACTTTAATGGATATGGACAGTGAAAAGCACCAACACAAAACAGGCACTGATTAAACATGTTATTCTCTTGATTCAACCTAATAAGAACTGAAATTTCTTTAAGAACTGAAATTTCAAACATATTTTGTTACCAGCAAGACTATGGAAGAACAATCACACTGTGATTTCTTGAAAGAGACATAACACTGGTACAGACGTCACTATTTATGAATTATATAACTGTCCAAGAGAGAATTATGTAATGCCTAAAATGAATGAATCCTTGATACATGAGTTACATACAAGGGAGTCCAAATTCCTTTTTTGCAGCTTGAACTGGAGATATATCTGAAACACTACCATTCTGTTGTGTAGCGGAAGACTGTTCAGGAAGTTGAGTAGGTCGCGCACGTGCAGAACCAATCACTGTAAAAACCAAAATGAAAGATTACTATGAAACCTAACCTAACTAGACAAGAAGGATTTTTTTTTACTTCTCAACACAATGATTTGCTATTTATAATAATATATAAATATGGCACATAAAAAATTTTTTTTTTTCAGACAAAGCGACTTCTTTAGCAGACCAATTAACTTGGATTGGAATTAAACATGTAATAAGAACACGTCAATTCTTCGTTTTTGGGGGGGTGGTATTTATGTTTCAGTATAACATCAATATTTTCAAGGTAAGGAAAATTATTCTAATAAATATCATACATACTCATGTATAAGTCAAGTGCATGCTTTGAAATCCAAATTTGATATGACTCATGGATAAATCATGGGTTGTTTCACTGAGAGGAGGAAGCACCAATGCTGCCTCAGGGGGTCAGCCATCATTTGTCCTCCCAGAAATAAAAAAAAAACCAGAAATGTCACCACAGTGGGGAGAATACAGGGGGTCATTAATTCAGGTTCTCCCAAGGACTAAGCTCTTGCCATTTCACTCAGAGAAGGGGCTGGTTCCTTTTTTGACAAATTTAAGGTACAGTAATCACATTTACTCATAGATAAGTTGACCCAGTTTTAGAGGGTTGATTTTTTTTAAATGAAAATTACTAGACTTATACATGAATATAGAGTAAGTTTGCTTCTCTGGCAGTTCCATGTAACCTTTCAAAACAGGTTGCATCAGGGAATAAATGGATGGGCATCAATAAAAGAGGCAGTTTGGTTGCAAGGTTTGTTTCCATGTTACACAAGCATCCCTGATAAAGTAGTTCTTCAAATTATCACCTGTGAACTCACACAAATGGGTCACCTGCTTAGTATGACATCCAGAACCTTTGAGAGTTCTTAACATAAACATTTTACAGAAACCCACCAACTCCCTTAACACCATACCAATGCACTGTGAACTTCACATTTGAACCCTCAGTTTTATGGACACTAAAGTAGCACCATTTAAGGATTTAAGGAGAAGGCAGTACCCCATGAGGAGGAGGGGTGGGATTTTGTGAGTTCACAGACGACCACTTGAACTAGTTATAGGTAAGCAACCCGTCCTTCACAGTCTTTGTAACTCACACAAATAGATTAGCTAAACATAGAAAGAGGGACTGCCATGCCACACAGTCTTCAATCCCACCTCGGTGTTCCTTCAAGCATCTTATGTAAAGCATAGCAATGCCTGCACAACTGTATACTGTTAAGTAATCTTGAGACACAATATACATGACAGCCGTGCTTTTCAGGAATTTTACTGGCACACTTACTACATTTTTAAAGGTACTTGTTGAAGCAATATGGACCAAGATCAAGACTAAGTCCAAAAAACATGGGGCAAAATTGTCATCCATCTGAAGTCAAGCCAGATGGATGAGTGAACCAATGCAAAAATGCTAACAGAGAGTTGAAAGTAAGTCTATTTAATGAAAATAGTAAAAATGAGGAAATAGAGCTCTGAAGTATTTTTAAAACGTTGCTGCTTCAGTGAACAAAAAGGAATTGAGAATTTGGACAAGAAGTGTGCTGGGACATGTGTGGGGAGTAGGTGGGGCTACTGCCAAAAGAGCTCTAAAAGGTTTCAAGGGATGCACACTGCACAGATGCAAGTGACCCATTTTTGTGAGTCACAGAGACCACAAAAGAAAAATGTACACAAATCTGACATAAGAAATGGCAATTCTCGAAAAACAGTGTCAGAGCGTTTCAATCTCCCCGGACACATAATATGGGATTTACAAGGAAACAGAAACATCTGAATATTCCCAAATTCCAATCTATTAGCAAAGATATGAACAAAGATAATGGTTTCATGCGTAACAACCTGAAGCTCAAGAAGTGAACTGATATCCATGAAACCTCATGCTTACAAATCAGTCTTAAAGGCACTGTTAAATTCTATTTTTTCTCCCCCTCACTTTTTTCCATTTCATTCAGAGAAAAAATCAAGCAGGTTCTCAATACTGTTGCTACTGAGGTGTCAAGAGATATCTGAACAAGAAATCATTTGTCCCATGCCTTGAAAATATGATGTTCCTCTAGTAAATGGGAAGGTCAAGAATGCATCCTCTCTTCCAAGACCTCTATATATCATTCCAAGGATTTACTATGCAGGCACAGAATCCAACTGTGAGGTTACACAGGAGCTAATTTTTTAAATTATTATTCTCACACCACTCGCACATACAGCAGAAAGTCATAAATTAGTAACCCCAACTCCAGTACTGGTTATCATACATGATTAAGTGAAGATGAAAAGAACAATATTAGTAGGCTGTGTTCTTACAATGAAAAGGGGCACACAGAGGTTTTGCCATTGGAACAAGACAGTTTAGTTGGAATTTATGTAAACCTATTTTTCTTTCCTAAGTGTAAAATCAACTGACTGACTGGCTTACCTCTGTTGTCTCTAGCAGGAGCTTCAACTTTAGAAGGAGCCACAGTCCGTCGATTCTAGAAAAAGACAAACACTTTACATTTTCTTACCTACTTTGCTGCCTTCTTTTCAAATAGAAAAGTGTGAAGATTATCAAACCTTCAGCAGATAAAGAGGAATGGCCAGCCAGCATAATTCATAATTTCATAAAAAACCCTTCCATTTTCTCCATGTAAAATACATCTACACAATATTGTTTAAGGACATATCTACTTTGTTTCTTCTGTTGTTCTTTTACTAGTAGAGTGAATTGTACAATTATGGTGCTAGAGAAATATAATGATGATAATTTACTCATACTGAGAAATGTGTTACAAGATAGCAAATGATATTCAATGCAAAACAAAACCTTTAAAAATCTAAAACAGAAGCATACGAGAATGTAAAACCCTCGCTTCAGACCCCATCAATTTATATGTGAATTGACTAAATAGGAAAGAGCTTCAGAATGTCAATGTAACAATGCAGTGTGCAGATGCGATAAAGCCAAAACCCATGCTGAACAATACTAAAAAGCAACTGGAAATAATTTTCAATATCATTCTACATAATTGATGGTAGAGTTTTATTTGAAATAGTTAGTGATTTAATACAAAAGTAATGTAGTTTTACTTTGGTCTATATCAGTGTTTCTCAAACTGTTCCATGGAGCCCTTAGGGCTCCACAAAGAACAGTCAGGGGTTCCGCGCTTCCCTCCTCCCCACTTCCAAGGGTGTGGTGGTGGGGAAAGAAACATTTAACAGCTGGTTTCTCCCCCACTGCCCAAGAGCCGGAAATGCAGCAGCCAGAGGAAATGGGTCCTTGCCCACCAAGGATTCAATGTAAAAGCAGTGTGTGGACCCCGTTGCTGCCGCCGCTACAATCAAAGACTGGAACATGCTGAGGCTAGTGACACCAGCCGCAAAGCGCTTCCTACCCTTTCCCTTCCTTCCCTTCCTTGCCATGCAGACCCTTTCCCTCATGCCTTCCTTGCTTCCAGAACCCTTTTCCTAAATGGCAGAAAGGGCTTGGACCAGATGGCCCCTGGGGTTTCTGTTATTATTATTACTACTACTACTAAGGCTGCATGATCATCTCTTGGGGGTGCTTCAATTTGTGTTTTTCCTACATGCCAGAAGGGGATTGGACAGGATGGCGCCTAAGGTCTGCCACTGAAATACTTTTAAGTTTATGTTAGTTGAAATTGTTCTTCATTTTAAATATTATATTGTTTGTTTTCGGTTTTGCACTACAACCAAGATATGTGCAGTGTGCATAGTAATTTTGTCATGTTTTTCTCAATTAGTTCACACAAACACTCTCCATCTACCACTGGCCTGACCCGTCTGTCAAATTTTAAAACGCAATGTGCCCCGTGTCCAAAAGTTTGTCCATGCGTAATATATATATAATCATCTATAACATAACACTAGACAAGAGAAAACTTACATACCTCAAAGAATCCAGGAAAACTGGAAAAAGGACTGAACTCCCACTCCATTATCTAACTTTATCAATAAAGTTTATAATCAGCAAGACCCAATGGCTGCTATTTGCCCTTTAAAAACATTCATGCAATTTAAACTAAGATTTAGTGCTGCACGAGGTTTAGCCCTTAGATTTACTACAGAATATATGTGGAGTTTGTTTCCAAAAGCTACCATTTTAAAAAAAATACCCAGAAACAGGGCTAATATTTCAGGCATCAAAATGTGTGTTGACCAGTGTTATATGTCTGGGGGAAAGGATACCCTACATCCTACTTTTGATGATTAACCATTTGTAGTAACTTATTTTCCATAACCAAAATTTGTAAGGGATTATAATTCCTCACTTCACCCACAAAAAGGAAAGGGAATGAAATTCCCTATTTCACTTGAAAAATTAGAGAACTTCTAAACCGTGAATTCTTTTTTTAAAAAAAGAATCACGTAACAGTGACAGTGATTTCAATAAAATGGCATAATGATAAAGTAACCAACCTTCACAATTTTGTTTACTTTCGCTGAAGGTGTTGGAGGTGGTGGTGTCTCTGGGCTGGGATCATCATCTTCAGGAGCAAGGTCCGGGTTAAGCGAAAATATACTTTCCAAGTCAATCTGTATACAAGAAAAACAAATTGTTTTTGGCAACATGAAATACGTCCCACCTTTTTCTTTTAAACTAACAGGTCTGGTAGTTTAGTTCTAGTAACCATCAGATTATCCACATTTGGTGTTGCCACACTATTATCTCCACTCAAAGGTTTCCATTTCATCTTGAAAAGTTAACAAGATCAACTCAGTTAAGATAAGCGCACTTATAGTTCCTGCCAATATCCCTTACTGACAGGAAGAAAGAACTACCAAAGCCCCCACCTTCTAAATAGTGTTCTACAAAGTAATTGATACATTAGACATAATTTCCCCCTTACTCCACTTAACAATCCTAGATCAGCAAGGACCTGCTATGGCCAAATAAAGAATGCCATCTCTTAATATTTTATAGATACATCCCGATCCTATGGATTATAATTTCAAAGAATCATAGAATCAAAGAGTTGGAAGAGACCTCATGGGCCATCCAGTCCAACCCCCTGCCAAGAAGCAGGAATATTGCATTCAAATCACCCCTGACAGATGGCCATCCAGCCTCTGTTTAAAAGCTTCCAAAGAAGGAGCCTTCACCACACTCCGGGGCAGAGAGTTCCACTGCTGAACGGCTGTCACAGTCAGGAAGTTCTTCCTCATGTTCAGATGGAATCTCCTCTCTTGTAGTTTGAAGCCATTGTTCTGCGTCCTAGTCTCCAGGGAAGCAGAAAACAAGCTTGCTCCCTCCTCCCTGTGGCTTCCTCTCACATATTTATACATGGCTATCATATCCCCTCTGAGCCTTCTCTTCTTCAGGCTAAACATGCCCAGCTCTCTCTTGAATTGTGGTGCCCAGAATTGGACACAATATTCCAGGTGTGGTCTAACCAAAGCAGAATAGAGGGGTAGCATTACTTCCCTAGATCTAGACACTATTAATGCAGGCCAAAATCCCATTGGCTTTTTTTGCCGCCACATCACATTGTTGGCTCATGTTTAGCTTGTTGTCCACGAGGACTCCGAGATCTTTTCACACGTACTGCTCTCGAGCCAGGCATCCCCCATTCTGTATCTTTGCATTTCGTTTTTCCTGCCAAAGTGGAGTATCTTGCATTTGTCACTGTTCATTTTGTTAGTTTTGGCCCATCTCTCTAATCTGTCAAGAGCGTTTTGAATCCTGCTCCTGTCCTCTGGACTATTGGCTATCCCTCCCAATTTGGTGTCATCTGCAAACTTGATGATCCTACCTTCTAACCCTTCATCTAAGTCATTAATAAAGATGTTGAACAGGACCGGGCCCAGGACGGAACCCTGCAGCACTCCGCTCGTCACTTCTTTCCAGGATGAAGAGGAAGCATTGGTGAGCACCCTCTGGGTTCGTCCATTTAACCAATTACAGATCCACCTCACCGTAGTTTTGCCTAGCCCACATTGGACTAGTTTCCTTGCCAGAAGGTCATGGGGGACCTTGTCGAAGGCCTTACTGAAATCCAGGTACGCTATATCCACGGCATTCCCCGCATCTACCCAGCTTGTAACTCTATCGAAAAAAAGAGATCAGATTAGTCTGGCATGACTTGTTTTTGATAAATCCATGTTGACTATTAGCAATGACCGCATTTGTTTCTAAGTGTTTGCAGACCGCTTCCTTAACAATCTTTTCCAGAATCTTGCCTGGTATTGATGTGAGGCTGACCGGACGGTAGTTGTTTGGGTCGTCCTTTTTTCCCTTCTTGAAGATTGGGACCACATTGGCCCTCCTCCAATCTGCTGGAACTTCTCCTGTTCTCCAAGAACTCTCAAAGATGGTTGCCAATGGTTCCGAAATGACTTCCGCTAGTTCCTTCAATACTCTTGGGTGTAGTTGATCTGGCCCTGGGGGCTTGAACTCATTTAGAGCGGCCAGGTATTCCTGTACGACTTGTTTCCCAATATGGAGTTGGATGTCCTCAAATCCCTCATCCACTCCGTCTTGCTGAGGTTGAAGATGACTTTCTTTTTGTGAGAAGACCGAGGCAAAGAAGGTATTAAGTAGTTCTGCCTTTTCCCTATCCCCTGTCAGCATTTCCATGCCTTTTGCTCTTAGACATAAGGAAGAAAAGGTGCAATTGTCTTCTCTCGGAAACTTTAATCTTGTCTGTTTATCCTGAACACTTAAATATTATTTCACAGCCACTTCTGGTTGGATGCCATCTCATTCCTTCATCTCTTCTTTGAAGCAATATTCAATAATTAACACACACACTGCCCTTTCTATATTTTTTAATTAAAGACTTCTTTGCTGGAAAAGCTCTGCTCTCAATTCTACCACTCATTTCCCCTTTTGTTTTTGATCAGCATTAAGATTACCATATTACATGAATCTAACGCACACCCTAATTTTGGGAAGGTAATTTAGCCATAAAAATGTGAGCTAAAAAATTAGCCAAAAAAAAGAAAGAAAGCTCTCTAAAACTAGAGCTTATTTTCCCCTAGTCCTTCTGTTCCAGAAGGAGTTACTCGGAAAATTTTGAATACTACATTTCTGACATGTAAAGAAACATATGTTCTAACCATGTCTAATAACACAACTTATTTAGTACTGTATTTTGCAGGTCTTCTGTCTTTAACAGGTTATATTTTAACTCACTCTACCTTGGATTACTAAAAAAGCATTACAATTAAAAGCATCAAAAACACTGAAGAAATATCAGAAGTAAAATGGTTCTTTTTGTATTAATTATTTCTTCAATGTTTTTGATGCAATGCTACTTCCTTTATATTTTATTATTTCTGCATAAGTAATCCATTAAATTAATGTGGTACAGTGTCCCCTCGCTGCTTCGTGATTCACTTTATGCGGACTTGCCATATCGCAGTTTTTTCCTCCCCCACAGGGAGTGAGGGAGAGGAGGAAGGAGGTGGAAGATGATGGGGGGGGAGGGGGAGCCAGGCCTCAGCCCAGCCTGGCAGTGCCATCAATGGCGGCCAAGGGGCCTCCAAAGCTAGCAGGAGCACAGGCGGCGACGAGGAGGATGCTGCCAAGTGGGCAGAGAGTCTCTATTTCACTTATCATGGAGGCTTCTGGAATGGAACCCCCACAATAAGTGTGGGAACACTGTACTGCTATAAACGTCACTGTTGTCCGATTTGCTGCACTTACATGATAGAGTCTGTGATCCTAAAGTAAACTAATAATTGTAATTTGCTATGATTTTAAGAGATCAGAAACATTTGCAAAAACAATCCAGTCACAGTGCTTTGTAGTATATTTTAAATGTATATTCATTTATTCGTTCATGTATTTACTGATGACTATCATCCTTTATGGCTACCATAAAGGCATTAAACCATTAAGTACTATTTAAAATATTATATCTATTACCTTTCACCATGTAGAGAAATTAAAAATGCAGTCTTTAAATACAAGAATCTCTGAACAGCTGAAATGATGGATGTATACCTCTTTTCCTTTAGTATCACCATTTTCAATCCATTCAACTGTAACACTTTCATTGTCTTCATTAAGAGATGTTACCATAGCTTCATGTATTCGTCCTGGAAAGAAATAATATTTATTTATATGCAAAAATTTTGATGTAATGATTCTCAAGGAGACTTAGAACAGAATATAACAAAGCATAAACAATCACAGTTTTTATAATATAGGTAGGCTTGCAGAAATGTGAAATGATATATACTCCAAAACTCACAGTATCCAGAACCGCCTTTCACCCCTAGCTGGCAGACAAAGCATGCTTCCTTAGCTCTCCAGTCCCAAAGCAAATGACAATTAGAATTCAATGTTTTTTTTAGTGTATGGGGAAAAACCTTTCTATAGATGCTCATTTATTATCTAAGCTAATCTCCATTACATCATTCCTCAGAAGCAGGACATACAACTTCCAAGTGGCCCTTAGTCTCCTGCCCAATGGCAGAGACCACATTATAATTACCTTCAGCTTGCAATCCCCAAAGCAACTGGCATAATTACCCCTTCAATTAGTTATATAATTTCCTCTGAAACCACTCCAGTATTTCACGTGAAGATTAATAAGATAGGTTTAGTACTTTTCTTTTTTTAGGTACCGTATATACTCCAGTATATATCATGGGATGGCAGGTGAAACAAGAAAACTGATCTCAGAGACCAAAGTCAGGCTTGCCGATATACAGTCTGAGATCTGGAGTTAGTGAGTTTCCATAGTGACATCAGTGTCAGAGGAAACGCTGAGTGAATAACGTGGATGCTGAGGCAAGAGTCCTTGAAATGGCACTTCAGTGAGTAAGACCACTGACATTGGGGAGAGGCACCAAAGTTATCTTATAAGTATGAAGAACCCACAGCTGGAGATTTCTTGATAATTTCCATTAACTGGAAGTCTCAAAGCCTGATATAATGGACATCTGTACATGTTTGAAAGAAGCCTATCTCATAGGAATTTCAGCAGTGTAAACTATAAAGCTTTGACAGAACACATGACAAGTTCCTCATCCTCTCATGAAACCTCCCTTCGGATCACAGCCCATGTGAGAAGCCTAGCAGATAAGCCTATGCCTCTTATACCACCTTCTGTCCAACCCTGCGATAATCATTTGAAATAAATAATCACACACAAAAAGATGACAGGAGAAAACTAAAAATATCAGAAAATAATATTTTCAAGCTGAATAAAATAAATTCTGAAACTCTATCAGGGATCAAGTGATTTAATCATGTGCAGTACTCTTAAGTGTGGCAGCACTAAATGAATGTGAATATAATTCAATACAGTTGAATTCAGCTAAACAATTTCATATCATGAACATTTTTCTTTAAGAATAAAAAACTACCAATAATATTTTCTGTCATTTGCATGCTAAATAAATATTAGCAATTTATTTCCTTTTCTTATTTCATTTATTTATTAATCACATGTAGGAATTTTTCACTGCAGAGGAGTCAGCTACATTAATCTTCAGGTGGTATCAAGAAAACAATCAAGCACAGAAACATGTATTATTCTCCTATTTACAATATAAGCATTTCCTAATGATCTGGGATGTTTCCCCATTCCACCAGCAGTTTAACTGAATCTATCTGAAAGGGAAGCTGAAGAATTAGGTTGATAATTCCTTTTCTCATTTTCAGTTCTCTTCTCAGTCAACAGTTGCCATTTGAGAAAATATTTGAACAAAGTGTGGTTTTATGCAGCTTCTGTTCCTCTATACAAATGTGGAATTATTGCAGATTCCTTAAGCACTCAGATTCCACTCAAATGTATCTCTTACCTGCCAATATCACAATAACAGAATTCAGCACACCATGCTGAAACAGTAAGAAGCCACCTCTTCCTGATACTGACCTACTTCAGTATACAAAAAGGCATGGGAGAAAACAGTCCCTCTAAAATTGGCAAAAGGAGTATATGATAAATATTTTTAATGCAACAACTGCCAATTTTCTTCTAACTATTAAGATTATTATGCCATAAGAGAGAGAGAATGAAAGAGAAAAAGTAACAGATTGATCTTGGGGGGGGGGGGGGGGAGGGGAGAGATGAAGCAAAACATGATTTTTTTTGGATGAATTCTGCAACATCCAAACTGTAAAGCTGCCGTTACCAAATTATATATTAGGGTAAAAATACGTTACAGAGACCAAAACAGATTAATAGAATAATACATTTCAACTTCTGATATTTGGGGACAGAGGAAGTAAAGTGAGAAAGTAGCATATTGCATTGTCTCAGAAAAGATAAAAATTGTATTGTCGAAGGCTTTCATGGCCGGAATCACTGGGTTGTTGTAGGTTTTTTCGGGCTGTATGGCCATGTTCTAGAGGCATTCTCTCCTGACGTTTTGCCTGCATCTATGGGAAGCACCCTCAGAGGTAGTGAGGTGACTCTGAGGGGTGATTTGAATGCAATATTCCTGCTTCTTGGCAGGGGGTTGGACTGGAAGTCCCATGAGGTCTCTTCCAACTCTTTGATTCTATGATTCTATGATGTCTGACATAGATGCAGGCAAAACGTCAGGAGAGAATGCCTCTACAACATGGCCATATAGCCCGAAAAAACCTACAAGATAAAAATTATTGGATAAATTCTTGTTAACCCAAAAGGCAGTCTAAAAAAAGTTGAAAGTAGATTAACAAAACCAATAGAAATATGCTATTCATGTGGGAGTTTCACCCATTACACCAGAACCACATACTGAATTAAAGATAAGTTTTAATGGTTTAGAAAATCTATGCCAATCACATTCTGCATGAGTAATGGGCGGGAGGAAAAGTTAGGTATGGAAACTATAGTAATACATGCACCTATATATTTTGCGTTAGCTGGAGAGGGGAAGGAATGGATAGTGGACACTTCTCACAGAAGGCCATTCCCCTCCATGGGAATAACAGGGAAGAGAATAAGCCAACACAGTAAGCACAAATTGAAAGAGGTGGTTATTCTGCCTATGCATCATTCTTAATTAGATGAAATTACTGGAATCACTGACCCAGCATTCAACACATCTTGGATATAAACCAGTTGTATACCCATTCCACTGGATGTCACTATCTACAGATACAGTAAGGGCACAAAGATATATCTATAACCAGCCAGTCTGTAACGTGATTCTGTATACTGATTCGACCATTCCAGATTAGAACAGTTATTTCTGACTTTTTTCCTCTTAAATCCAATTTGTAAAAATCTAAATTCTATGAAGTTTTAATTAAATCTGGATGTGCCTATTATGTTTTTGTTGTTCTGTCTAAAGGGATTTGGTGATATGATTTATCATTTAGACAATTACATATTCATTTTTCCAAAAAAAAAAAAGTCTTTCTAGATTCATACCCAATACTATGACTCTAGGAAGATTTTTTTAAATTGTAACTGTCTTAATGGCCAATTATGATAATCAAATTTATGTTTTTTGTTGATATATAAGGGTGCTACAGTATAGCTTTAAACTGTTTTTGGTCTAAACTCACTTTCTGAAATGTGTTTTCTACAGGCTAAAACCCAGTGCAACCAAAATGAAATTATTTGTCATATTTTCCCAGATCTAACTAATCAGGAAAAAAAAAACTAAAGTGGTAACACATATTTAAACATACCATTATGAGTTTTACTGAAATGCACTTCCACACTTTCATAGCTCTCTGGAGTCACAGTCCATTGCTCAAAACACTACACCATACTGGCTCTATATAAATTTTCACTCACAGATTATACAGAAGAAAATTAAACCATCATTAATAATCTATTTATGTAATTTGTTTCCCACCTTTCTTCTCATAAGGAAACTCAAGGCAGCTTTTTAAATGTATTTAAAAACAATACAGATTAAAATGAGAGAAACTACAATATCCCAAATGTATTTCCAATTCAGTTTCAGTCTCTTGGTATTCTTACACCAAGTACCCAGCATTAAAGTATGATACAGAAAGCTTCAAAATATTATTGATCCTTTAGAAAAATATGCTAACTGGTCAAAACTAATTCCATTCTTTTCCCTAATTATGTTCATGCTTGGTCTGCCTCCCAGAAAACCTATGTAATTCTGTCTCTCTTGCTTCATTCAAACCCGACCTCACATCCCACCTCAAGCCTTTGGTACCACTTCTAAATCTATGATAGCTAAACCTAAATGTAAGTGAACAAAACAAATGACACCATAAGGGGTTATATTTCAAATATGCACTGCCTTGCCCTGCAAACCAGAGTAAAAGTCCCCTTTCCATCAGTTTTGAAGATTCTACCTTTTCACAATCAGAGATTTATCCATTCTTTCTTTACTCTGGGAAACATTCTTTTCTCAATGTGTCTTCATTTTTCTGTTTGTCTACTATGATGTTCGAGTTGGTATAGTACCTGGCAAATTCATAGTGAATTGTAAAGTAAGGAAAGACTAAGCAGACCCTAAGTTCTGAGTAATTAATGGAATCTGTAAGCCAGAGTTTCTCAAACTGTACTACTCCAGATGTTTTGGACTTCAGAACCCACAATTCCTAACAGCTGGTAAGCTGCCTGGGATTTCTGGGAGCTGAAGTCCAAAACATCTGGAGGAGCAGTTTGAGAAACACTGCTGTAAACAATAGAGAATAGGTTGCAGTGGGGATGATGTAATTCAGCAGGTGATTGGTTAAAGAGAGTATAAATTAAGCAAGGAACCATAGCATGTTGGCTTCCTTGTTGTGAAGTGTTTGGGGTTTCTCTATAGGAGACACTTTGGTGTGTGTAAGAGTTTGATTTGATTTTGTGAACTAGTGGATCAAATACTGCTGTATAACTGCAGATACATTGAAAGAGAATACTGCAAGTAGAGGAGAGACTATATACATATTGTACAAACTGTATATTTTGGATTAACGAACCGGAAAGACAAAAAGCCTTCCTGGGTGGAATGAAGATAAAGTCTGCTGTTTGTTTAATATTTATACTCCAGAGTTATTAAGATTATCAGTATACACTTCTGCTTTGTAGCCTGAAGTTTGATAAAGAAGTTAAAGGCTACCAAACAGTTGCTGGGAGCCAGCAAAGACCTACCTCCCAAACAGTTCAGATGACTGCTGGACTGCCAATTCTTGATGTAGTAGTAGCCACATAAAAACATGTTTTCATTTCCCAGCATAAATGATGAGTGAATTGACTAGAAATAACTCAATTCTATTCTAGAGAAGCCAGAACAAAAAAGCAGAACACTTACAAATACACTCACAAACACATACAGGCAGAGAAAAAAGAAACTACTTATTTCTTGGGTTCTGATGCCCTCTGCAAACACGAGGAAACTATTTCTGAGGTGACAGGCTCTAGGCACTGCAATCTCTTGGGGTATATGGCTAGGGCAGAAGTAGCTATAGCATCTGTATGACTAGGCCCTCTCCTCACAAGGGTGGAATGGCTACTGATATACTAATCAGCACTGAAGTAATAAGATAAAGCCCAGGTGAAGTGCAAGTGAAATAGCTTTCATAATCAGGGGCAGAATACATACCAAGATTAAAATTAAAATGCAATTTTAAAAAATGTATTCACTCTATATTTAAAGCAGTGAACTATGGGCCCATCCACTTAATTGAGGCAGTGTTCTGTCGTCACCAATAGGAATGGAATTTTTTATAGCACCACTTTAAATTGAGTCAGAGGTGTGTAATCATGCATAAAGCCTTAGACACCCAGCGTATATCAGTGGAGTTGAAGCATTGTAAGAAGCAGATTAAAGATATAGTAAGAATGTTGTCAGCTTACTGAAAAAGGCCACCTTTTGATTTTAGTCAAATACAAGGAACTTTGAAAATTCAAATTCATGGCCAGTCGAATTGGATTTGTTTTATTGAATTTGTAATTCAATGATTTTGATTTCCAAAGCAATGAATTTGAAATAACACGATTCCCCGTGAATTGTAAACAAGCTGTAATTCCAGCAATTGATTCAAATACTAAACAGCATAAGCCATAAGAAAAGTCAGGAAAATGTAAAAGGAAATAGAAGCATTTAGATGCACCAACACAGGAAGCAGGCAGTTCAATCAAAGTAGAAAAAGCTATGTCAGCAGAAGTGTATGACATATCAGATTACTCATAGGAAATGAGAAAGAAGGTTTAAAGAAAAGGATTATCCAAATGCTGAGAGTGAAGGTGAAAGAATTTGGTCTGATACAGAACATGAAAAGGGATATCAAATTGAGATCTCACCTAGAGTGAACAGAGGAACTCCAGCTCAGTTTAAAGAAAAATCAGAAAACAGTTTCATTTTGTGGTGAAATGGGTCATATTCCCTCCAAAGACTAAGATTTGAAATCCAGATGTTCCTGGAGATGTCATATATGAATACAGTCTGGACCATAACAACATATTGCATATGGCATTGATGTAGAAAAGCTTAGAAAACTCTAAGAGCATGGAGGATTTGACTGTCTTATGACTGGCTATCGATCTGTTTACAAGCATAACTCGAATTTCTGGTTTTGACTATATGAATTTGTGTCCTGTTTTAAAAGTGTCAAAAGAGGCCATTCTCTTGGTTCTACTAGCATTAGAGGCTCTTTTCTTGGTCACACAGAGGATAGCTTTCTCAGTGGTTGCTTCCAGACTCTGAACTTGCAACCCAAGGAAGATTAAACTAGTTCCATCTCTGTTTACATAATGCAAAGGCAGACCTTTGACATTTCAATAATGTCCTATCATAATGCAAAGGCAGACCTTTGACATTTCAATAATGATACTATTGAAAGCTAACGTAAGTGTCCCCACATGCTTTGTTTTTAATAATGTGTTTTAATATCTTTGTATTTCAGTATTTCTCAATTTGATTATTTTTCCCACCTTATCTTCCATTTTTGGCAGAAAAGAGAGATATAAATATAATAAACTAACCATATAAATTCACAACTGGGTTTAATATGAAAATAGGGGGCACCTAACTCTTTACTTAGATCAGGCATCCTCAAACTGTGTCCCTTCAGCTCTTTGGGTTTCCAGCTATCAGAATTCCTAACCACTGAAAAAGGTGGCTAGCAGTTGGAGGCCAAAATAGCTGCAGGGCTATATTTTGAGCATATCTGACTTAAGATGATCTAGCTCTGTAGCTTTAATGCTACGTGGAAACTAAGGTGGGGTGAGTATTTGTGGCACCCACAGCCTTCAAAGTCATACTCCGTCTTGACTATTCAAAAATCTTGATCATGAAAGAGCAGCCTAACAAAACGAATCCCTATGATAAACCATTTTAAAGACCGCCAAAAGGCAAAGAGCAACTTATGAAGAGATAGTTTCACATCAACTTCTACATGAAGACTATCAGTGAGTGTATTACAATATCCATTATTGTTCCATTATAGTGAAACCCTTGGCTTCCATTTCAGGAGCAAGGCAGGCAATACATTCAATAAATCAAATACCAAAATGTCATTTCATGAACACAGCTCCAAGTGAAAAATACGATCATTTTAAGTCACCATTTCTACTCTGCAAGTAAAAAAATACAACTCAGTAAAGATGCAATGTTCTACAATGATGAAAAGATTGCACTATGATTGGTCATACTTTATTTCAAATCTCCACTCAGTTTCCAACTTCACAGGGTCGTCATGAGCCAGCTGTTATTCATCAATCTAATCTGCGTCACACACTTCTTAAAGAAAAACATTTTCCATCCAAGCTCAGTAGTGGCATTTGGGTAGCCAACATGTAGAAAAGAAGACTGATTTAAATGTATGTCTGATTGTTTATTTTATATAATAAGACCTAGAAGCACAAGGATTTAAAAACAAACAAAACAAGGTATCTACTAATCTCTGTGGGGTACTATCTCATATTTCACTAAAGATACACATGAAAATATATAATTGAACACACAGAAAGTCCCCAAGTTACGAACAAGATAGGTTCTATAACTTTGTTCTTAAGTTGATTCTTAAGTTGAATTTGTATGTAAGTCAGAACAGATACATTTTTAAGTGTAACTTCAGCCTTATCTATATACATTTATGTGTGAGTGTGTGTATGCACACACACTTGTTCAGAAATTGTCATCTCACTTTCTGTCCCAGTGAAAATTGGATTGTGAAAAAATTAGCTTGTTATGAAAAACAAGAATTGGTGATAAAGCTTCAGTGGAGATACCTTTTTTCCCATGATAACTCTTTCAGGAGTGAATTATCCTTCTGAGGGCTAGATTTCTCTCACTTCCTGGTATCTCACCCATTCTTTGAGTCCCTCGGGGTGAGAAAAGCGGTATATAAATGCTGTAAATAAAATAAATTCTTAACTATGACTCATTTTTAAGTTGGATATTTGTAACTCGGAGGCACCCTGTACATAAGATAAATCGATTTTTAGAAAGTGAAGTCGCTATCTATTGCATCCAGAATTGCTTTAACATGAATCATGAACATAGCAAGTCTATTTTTAGACAGACACCAATAATGAGGTTTCAAATAACTGGGTTCCATACACTCAGATGATTTTATCTACAGAATGTTTTCTTACAGTCTACTTGATTCTTTCTTCACGCAATTGCATACCTGTACACCTTGTTATTCTTGTCACACCTGTGGGAACACTTCTTTTCCATTCTTCCTGTTGACAAGTTTTACATACAAGCAGTCCCCATGTTACAAATGACTCAGTAAAGAACGGGGGTGAGGTAACAGGAAGTAAGAGAAAACTACCCCTAAGAAGGAAAATTCACTCCACTGAAGCTTTATCACCAATCCTTCTTTCAACAACAAGCCAAATTTTTCAAAATCCAATGATCAGAGGACAGAAAGTGAGCTTCTGAACAGAGGACCAGACAGAAAAACAAACACTGCAGTTGTGTTAACCCTTCCCTAAGTTATCCAAAGTGAGTGTGTGTACGGCTAGAGTTGTACTTAAAATGTACCTGTTCCGACTTACATAAAATTCAACGTAGGAACAAAACTACAGAACCTCCCTTGTTCGTATCTTGGGAACTACCTGTATTTGTAGAGTACTCCATTCAAGCTTCCTCAGTGATCATGACAGATATGAAATGGTAACATCTTGCTATTGGAACTTGATTGCAGCTCCACTAACTTCAGCTTTGGCTCCATATGTTGTTCAGAAATTACACTATTCAGAAGAATAGTGATGTTTTAAAGATAATCAGATTTTGGCTGCATGACAACATCACCAAAGATGAACAAAGTTAGCTTGCAGGAAGGACTGTTTCTTGAACACAACAAAGTGACATCAAAACTGGAGTTGATCAAAGCTGCAAAGAGGTTCATAACATTGTTGATGTTTCTATTTGCAGAATCTTCCATGTTATAAATCCATAAATAATACACTTTTGAAGGATTGCCAAAGGATTTTTATGTATCCAAATATTCCTACTGCATCCCATCAGAAATTATCTCACATCTGTAGATTTGTCACCTCTTATTTTACTCCTTACCTCAGATTTTACTGATAATCTCGAACAATTATACCACTAACCACAAAGATTGCCCCAATTTATTTAATAGGATTATATATTGGGAACCTTGCTATTATAAAGCTTAGACTAATGTGTGCAATGCCAGTTATTCACACTTCACACTAAAGCATTGTTTAATTACTTCTTTCCATGGGGATCTACTGATCCCCATACACACTCACAAGAAGTAGAATCTATACCCACACACAAACCTTTTGCAGCACAGCAGAAATTAGTATATGTGTGTTTCTTGATAATAGGAAAAGATAGTTTCTTTACATTTTGCTTGCCAGACTAAGTCAATTCAACATGCAAAATAAAAACTGTTAATTTAGGAAAATATAAACCCACAAATTATTTCCATCCTCAAAAATGCATGTAAATCGAGCTTTACACCATATTTTGAAGAACTCTCTCCTCTTCTATTCTCACAGGAATCCTATATGTCTCTTGGAAATAAAGATATGAAGCTCCGGGAAAACCTGGGATCATAGGCTCCTAAAAACAACCCTGTGGAGGTGGGAGGAGATGGCAAAAAATACACACACCAAGCTTCTGTGTAATGTGATCAGTCATTCTGCCCTGCTCTCAGCCACCCATCATCACCTGATATTTGTACTCCTATGGACCTCGTTTCGCAACTGGAAGTGACTTGTATATTGAAAAAGGTCACTGCAGGCCTAATTGGATGGGGAAACTGCACACAGGGAAGAACAGTGAGAGGAAGATAACCTCATCTCAAATGTGGTGCTAGAGTAAGGTTTTACTGATATCACCAGCTAACCAAAAGATAAATAAATGAATCTAAAAGCAAATCAAACATGGCTTTCTACTAGAAACTATGTCTCTCATTCTCTTTCATAAAAATTAACAGACGTCTACAGAAGACGAGGGCACCCTGAAATGGGACAAACACACAACAGCTTTTTCAGAGATGCCAGTAGCAATGCTAGCCATCTTTGCCATTAAAATATTTTGAATTTGGGGGGGGGGGGGGGGGGGGAGGACACTGGAGATCAAGAAAATAGACTTGATTGCCACATGCAGACCACAGGATGAATCTGCCCATCTGTAATGCAAATATATACAAATCCAAGTTGCCCTTCTGCATGTAGTGGGTGCCACCATCTTTATGATAGAGCATGGGGGGAGGGCAATTACTTGTGGTGACAAAATAACATTGAAGATTAAAATGTGTTACGTGTTCACCTAAATTTTATATATACATATGCTGCTATTCTAATCTTAGAAAGCACGCCTGCATGAGATTGCTGCTATGCAACTATCACACTATTACAATATTTGTAGATTTTAATATATTCCAGTTCTTCAAGTTGCAAAAATTGTGACATGAGCTTAGTCTGCCACTCTCTCCTAAACATAGTTATGTTATTTATAAAATCCTAGGCCTTTAATACTGTTTAATGTCCCTGGTCAATCAAACAATGCAATTTCATACATTCATTTAGGGTGCATCTACATTGTAGAATTAATGCAGTCTGACATCACTGCATTATGGTGGGGTAAGAAGGAAAATGAAACAAAAGAAGCAATTTGGGCTATAAACAAAAAAGAAATCTGCTAACAAGTACAAATTACAGTGCTTGATGTCATTTTTGATTGCACAGCAAGTTTCAGAGAAAATGTACAATATACCTTTCTGTAAATGATCCATTTTTACATGGCAAATTCCAAAACCTCTTGGATTCCTATTGGCACAACTCCTGTTATGGATGGAATAGCCTCATTCACATAGGATTACACAAAATGATCACCACAAAAGTCCCAGTTCAGATTAACACACGTTGACATGCACTATCTACATAAGAAAAAGGACATGCTTCATTATGCCCTATCATGCTAACAGTTTCAGTAGTTATTCCTTTCTGGCAGGGTGTATTGCAATGCATTAATTTCAAACCCATCATACACAGACTACTGTATTACTCAAATACACATATTTTCAAAATCTCAAATATATGAAAGGCTAAGAAGTCTTATCTCAAGTCTTAGCCCAGTTTCGAGGACAACAGTGAAAGCTACACAAAATTAAATGTATGTGTGTACATGTTTTCTTCTCTCTGTGTCACATTTTTTCAGTGTTTGTTTAAACTGAGGTACACAGGAAAATAATTAAGTGAATGTAAACATATTCAAATCTGTATTGCCCATAAATGGTGCCTCTGTCACATTTTCTGTTGCTTTTTCCAGTTAATCTAGCTCCCTGATACTACATTTCAGGAAGCAATTTTGTGTTGCATTATGAAGCAATTGTAGTTGTGAATGAATGAGGTTTCACTTAGCTACAAATAAAAGGCAAGTGTAGTAAAGTTTATAGCAACTAGACCAAACTGTGCCACACACAAATCTTACTGCATTTACAGCAAGACACTTTCATCAATACAAATAGTTTTTATAAGATGACAGCAATCTAGCAGAACTAAGACCGAAATAAAGCTTATAGATCATAATTGTCAGTGAAAACTGAAAAATAAATTCAGAACGGGGTAGATCTTGTAACACCCCAACAAGATCTATGAGATAGGCATATTGATGGGTCCTCCATGCTCTGTAAATACCAATGGAGCAAAATGCCATGTCCTGTTCTTACCCAAGTCAGGACCATATATTTCTTTTAGTTCAAAAGCACCGTCTTTCAATATAATCACCATACTGGATTCCAATGTATGTGCATGTGCCTTCAAGTCACTTGCAAATTATTATAAGTTGGTTGAAACAGAGTACAGAGACTCTATTAGACTCTCAGAACAGAGACATGCTTTGGATTATGGACTGCTGATTATGAGAAAGAAGTCCTGTGTTACCTACACAGAGAAGCCAGTTCAAATCATATCTGTAACTGGACTGACAAGCAAAGTAACTGTATGTTGAATACATAAAGTCTGTTAGTAAACAAACTATGTTACTTTTAAAGAAGACTACTTATTTTGTCTCTGGAGAACATGATTTAAAAGCAAATATATTTTAAGGGAGAATAGATGTTTTTGGGCAACTAAAAGAAACATTTCTGAAACTGTTGTGTGTGTTTACTGGTTTAGAATTACTGGTCCTCTTTTGCGATAGGTTGTTGGTTGGTTAATTGAGCCTTCCTACTGTTCTTACCACTGGTCTTGTAATTTGTAATTAATGATGAGATAAAGTAATTTGAAGGTAATGATGCATATTCAAAGGGAAAAAGACAAAATGAATCTATCCTAATAGCCTGATCAGCCAGTTCTTTGTCTTCCCCATATAGCTAACAAAATTTAACAAGATGCTTAAGACTGAGAAATCCTAAAAACTAGAAGTGTCTTTCTATATACTACATGTGTGGCTTTCTATATCCTATATATGCATTATGTGTCTTCAGATTGCCTTTCATAGGCAAGGAATACTCAGAGATGGCTTTTTCAATTCCTTCTTATGAAATACTAGCCATTCCCTGCCATGCGTTGCTGTGGCTCACTCTGGTGGTCATGAGGGTTCTGTGTGGGAGGTTTGGCCCAATTCTGTTGTTGGTGGGGTTCAGAATGCTCTTTGATTGTAGATGAACTACAAATCCCAGCAACTACAACTTCCAAATGTCAAGATTCTATTTTTCCCAAACTCCACCAGTGTTCACATTTGGGCATATTTAGTATTCGTGTAGAGTTGGTCCAGACCCAACATTGTTTGAGTCCACAGTACTCTCTAGATGTAGGTGAACTACAACTCCAACACCAAAGGACACTACTCACTAAACCCTTCCAGTATTTTCTGTTTGTCATGGGAGAACTGTGTGCCAAGTTTGGTTTAATTCCATCATTGTTGGGGTTCAGAATGCTCTTTGATTGTAGGTGAACTATAAATCCCAGCAACTACAACTCCCAAATGACAAAAGCATTTATTTTTTTTTAGTGAAGGACATACATTGGGTTGTTAGGTGTCTTGTGTCCAAATTTGGCATCAATTCGTCCAGTGGTTTTTGAGTTCTGTTAATCCCACAAATGATCATTACATTTTTATTTATATAGATAGGCTACTGGGCACCTGGTACTCATTGGCAGTCTCCCATCCTAGTACCAATAACATCTGACGCTGTTTAGCTTTCAAGATCAAACATGATCCGTTGCCTTTGTGGTATCCAGATCTAGACATTAAAAATAGATATGTGCCATTTGGTTATGATTATTTTCTTGGACAAAAAAATCTTCTAAAGGATGATCTAAACTGCAGAAGGAAGCTATAAACTTGTCCCTGTTCATCTCCCTACCATTTCCCATTATACTTTTCTTCAAGAGTTCCAAATGTATATCATGGGGAAACAAGCATGTGATCCATGATTATATGCAGCTCCCACCACATGGAAACTATAAGCCCATATTCCTGTTGATTTGTTTTTTTCAAAAAAGAAAATAAGAAATCCCATTTATGGAAATCTCCAGCAGTGAATATTTTCTAAAGTGGTGATCTATAGACAAATGCCTATCAATAAGTTGGGTTGGACTAGATTGGCCCATTTATCCCTGAACTCGTTGCATTTTTTCACTCAAATACATGTAGTACATCAGAAGAGGGTTAAAACCACTTACGGGGCATTTTGGAGCAAGTAACTAGGAATCATATATGCCTTCAATGATATCATATTTTCATTGAAAATGATTCGTCCTGTTGAAAAACAATCAAACAATACTGCATTTATGTACACTCTGTGTGTGTGTGTGTGTGTGTGTGTGTGTGTGTGTAGTCTGGGCCTTCTTTATGTCTTAAGGCCAATAGATTGAACAGTACAGCATAAGACTGCTACACTTCCTGAAAGCATTCTTTGTGTGGCCATTAAGAGTTTGGGGCAGATGCTGGCAACTCCATTCCTAATTAAAAGGTGAATGAGTGATCACACCTTGTCACTCACCCAGCAGTCTTTGGCAATGCATTTTATTACAGAAAGAAAAGCACACCAAGAAAAAATGGCCAGCTGGATGGATGAACGTGAAGCATTCTGTGCTATCATCTCACAAAGAACCTGCTTGAGTATTACTCTTGAATATTCTTCAGAGGCCCTCGTCAATTTCTTCCTCTGCCTGATAACAAGTGAATGGTGCCTACAGTTAGAATACCTCCTTCTAGGGAAGCCTGCCTGAACTGGGACTTCTTTTATCGTTAGCCAAATATCTTCTGACTTGGCCAGACCTTCAAGCATGTAAAGATTTTACATGATCTAGTGATTTTAGTTTGGCAGAGTTAATGCTACGTATAGTATTATTTGCATTAGCTTGATTTGCTGCCGATAGCTTTCCTGATACTTCTAGAAATTTAAGTTGGTCGCATTAATCCTTCCTCACATAAATGCTGAAGTGTCAGTCTTTCTCACACTACTTGAATACACTGTAATGGTATACTATCAGACTTCCATATTCATGGATCCAACCATTAATTGCAAAAAAGGAAACCTTAATTTTGTCGTTGTATATAAAGGACACCATTTTACTTCACTATTGTATATAGTAAGTTTGAGTATCCACAGATTTTGGTATCCATGAGGAGGGCCTAGAACCAAACCCCAGTGTTATAAATTTTATTTTCACTTACTTCAATTTTCAACCAATGTTTCTCTTGCTAATTCCATCTATATCCATTGTTACATATACACATTATTGCAGCAACTGTTGTTCAACTTTTTAACATTAGCTAGTTAATTTTCACAGTGCCTGACCCTTTCATATACTGCATTGTTAGAAAATAGCTTTATTTTAAAAATATTTGTTATTGTGCATTTTTGTGGCCTTATGATAAAGCTGTGAATTTTATAGCTCTATTGAATTTAAGAAAAATACCTAGGGACTAAAAAATTACAAGTCACAGTTTGAATAGCAATGTATGTATATGTTCTAATCTAACTCTTAATCTAATCAACTCTATATCATGGAAGAACAATTTTATACTAATTCTGCTTGCACCCATGAAAAGCTACAGCAACTGTTTATGCCAGGAAACAAGTTTTTTTTAAGAGAGAGAAAAGATAATAAAAGAATCTGCATAGAACTTTTCTCTGGAGGTTTCATTCATAAAGCAGTTTTAAAGGTCTGTTAGGAAAAAAATTATGTGTTTTAGAAAACAGTCAAGTACATTGTAGAAGAAATATTATGTAGATAGCAATTTCCATATATTCCCATGCTGTTTATTGAGTAAACTGAGATTACAAATGCAAACATAATTAATCTTTTGAAAAGGTATATTATTAATGCAATTCCCATTGTATTACACAATTGGGGGGAAGCAGATTATAATCTAAAGAACTGCAAAGTTATTTTTGTAACGAGAAGTGATTTTCTTCCATCAAAAGCCATCCTGTCATACTGCTATTTTGAGGCAAAGAAACTCAAGAGGACTTCAAAATATGGCATGTCCCATCATATAAAGAAACTATTATATCAATCACACAGAACAATGATCTTAAAGAATTTTCTCTTTATTTTCAATAATATTATGATCTAGTCCTTAAACTATTTAGAAGTGGCATGGAACTTCTTCATGTAGGGATTTGGTATTCTTGAGCTCTTCTTCCACCACTAGCTGCAGCAAGAGTTTTACCTGTTATAATCAATTGGAAGAGTTTGGGAATGAGGACAGAATGCAACAGTTCCAAGGAAGAAACTAATTCTATTCAGAAGATATAATTATCTTGCCTACTTAGTTCTCCCAATACCATCCTTTGCGGAGGGAAAAAGAAAACATCCCTCAGTCATTTTGAAACTAGAATAAGAGCAATATTTCTATCCTACTTAAAGGACTCAAAGTGCCCCGCCTTAACATGACTATTTCATTATTATATGAGCATCTGCAGTTGTGTACAGTTAGAATAAAAACACAGTACCTACAGTGCTATTACAAAAGCTGAAAAAGAAAGCACTATTAACAGCACTAGATTTTTTATTCTTTCTTTGAATACACCAGCATTATATCCCTCAGTCGCCACAGAAATCCTTCTGTATTTCAAAGAATATTCAAAACTGCTGGATGAATATCCTTCTAGAAAAAAAATCTCAACCTGAACGCACCCCATCATCACCAAAGTCAGAAAGGAGCAGCCAATAGGATCTTTTATGATCTTAGAGGAACAGAGCTAGGCCCATCAGTTCACTCCGTATTGCAGCCCTCCACCATATTATATTCATATTATTTCAAAGGTAACTGTTCCAAAGCTTCACAAGGGCCATTTCCTCTCCATCTATTGAATGTCCCACACAGGCTGCTGCTAGGAAACACGGGGGCAAAAAATGGAAAACGCTGAGTCAACACAGGAACTTCATCCCTCCTGAGGGGGCGGGAAGACAAACATCCGGGTGCTAAGGAGAGTGGTGATCTTATTTAGTTGAACACAACACAGCAAGACTTGTGCTAAATAACAAGGGCGGGGGCATACTGAAGCTTACCAAGGATTCTTCCATTCATCTAATAAGTGTAATTAAAAATGCAGGTTGAGCATCCCTTATCTATAATTCCAAAATATCCCAGTATCCAAAGTTGTCCACATGGGTGACTGAGATAGATAATGGTTACTCAACGTATCAGCCATTCATGCAAGCGTAGCTCACTTAGATGGGATTGGAAATATATTTTCTTAATGTACTTGTTCAGGGGAGAGGACTTAAGCAGCCTTCTCTATAAACCATGAAGCCATGCTCTCTCTGGGCACAAAGACAAACAAAAAAAGACACACACAAATCCAAACACACACACACACCAGCTCTCTTATCTCACCATCCCTGTATCCCTTGCCATCCAGGCAAGTATGTGGTTTTTCACATTAAGGTGGGAGTGCGAATACGTGATATATTTTCATAATGCACTTGTTGAAAGGATGAGGGAGAAAGCACATCTGAAAAAGCACATCCCCTTCCTGCTCCTTCCTTCCACAAGCCATGAAGCCAAGTTCTCTCTAGGCACCAAAGCCTTTCTCTGTTTGACACAGAGAGACAGGGACACAAGTCGGCTCTCCAACCTCACCATACCTATAAACAATGAGGCCAAGTTCTCTTTGAGCCCCAAAGTCTTCACATGCATCTTTAAGTAATGGGTAGGATCATAGAATAACAGAGTTGGAAGAGACCACATGGGCTATCTCAGGCATGGGCAAACTTCAGCCCTCCAGGTGTTTTGGACTTCAACTCCCACAATTCCTAACAGCCTGAAAGCTGGCTGGGAATTTTTGGAGTTGATGTCCAAAACACCTGGAGGGCTGAAGATGGCTCGTGCCTGGACTATCTAGTCCAATCCCTTACCATGTAGGAAAAGCACAATCAAAGTACCCATGACAGATGGCCATCTAGCCTCTGATTAAAAGCTCCCAAGGAAGGAGCTTCCACCACACTCTGAAGCAGTGTTCCACTGCTGAAGCTACAATACCCATTGTATTTTCATCATGCACTTGTTGAGGTGAGGGGGAAGGAAGCACACCCCCTTTCCTACTCCTTTCTCTATAAGCCTAGAAGCAGAGTTCCCTCTGGGCACCACAGTGTTTCTCTGCTTGACCCAGGCCTCTTCCACACAGCTGAATAAAATCCCACATTATCTGAGTCCATACTGCCACATATTCTAGTTCAAACTAGACAATGTGGGATTCTCTTCTTTGATATTCTGGGATATAGGTCTGTGTGGAAGGGCCCACAGAATCTTTCCCAGGGACCTTCCACACAGCCATATTACTCAAAATATCTAGGCAGAAAATCCCACATCTACTTTGAACTGGTTTATCTGAGTCCACATTGCCCTATATCCCAGTTCAAAGCAGATAATGTGGATTTTCTTCAGCTGTCTGGAAGGGGCCTGGTTCAAGCAAAGGAACACAGTGGGGCCCAGAGGGAACTCTGCTTCTAGGCTTATAGAGGAAAGGAAAGAGGGTGTGCTTTCTCTCCCCCTCCCCCAATTCAACAAGTGCATGATGAAAATGCATTGCCTATTCCTGTTCCCATATACACCTATATCAATGAACGGGTATTGCTGCTTCAGCAGTGGAACACTCTGCTTCAGGGCCCTTCCACACAGCCCTATATTCCAGAATATCTAGGCAGAAAATCCCAAAATATCTGCTTTGAATTGAGTTATCAGAGTCCACACTGCCATATATCCCAGTTCAAAGCAGACAATGTGGATTTTCTTCAGCTGTGTGGAATGAGCCTGGCTCAAGCAAAGGAACACTGTGGTGCCCAGAGGAAACTCTGCTTTGGGGCTTATAGAAAAAAGGACTGGGTTATCTAAGGGCCCTTCCACACAGCCCTATATCCCAGAATATCTGTTTTGAATTGGGTTATCTGAGTCCACACTGCCATGTATCCCAGTTCAAAGCAGAAAATGTGGATTTTCTTCAGCTGTGTGGAATGAGCCTGACTCAAGCAAAGGAACACTGTGGTGCCCAGAGAAAACTCTGCTTTTAGGCTTATAGAAAAAAGGACTGGGTTATCTAAGGGCCCTTCCAAGCAGCCCTATATCCCAGAATATCAAGGCAGAAAACCCCACAATATCTGTTTTGAACTGGGTTATCTGAGACCACACTCTGATCATGTGGGATTTTCTGCCTTGATATTCTGGGATGTAGGGCTGTGTGGGAGGGTCTTCTGAGTGTGGTGGAAGCTCCTTTCTTGGGGGCTGGATGGCCATCTGTCAGGGGTACTTTGATTGTGCTTTTTCCTGCATGGCAGTGGGTTGGGCTAGATAAACAAATAGAGATCCATTTCAATGTGGATTTCATAGAGCCACAGAGTCCACACCCTGTCATACATTCCTCACTACCAGCATTATCCCATTCCTCTCCTCCCACAACACAATACACGCCTCTCCAGCCCTCAAGGATCCCTGCCTTCTCCTGGCCCCCCGGCCTCTTAAACCCGAGGGTCACGCCCTTCCCCTGTCAGTCCCTCAAACCAGCCCCACACACGAGGAAAGGGGGCTGCTTCTCTCTCCTTCGCCTCTTCCCCTCTTTCTTTGCCTCTCTCCCAGCAGCACTGCAGCAACCTCCCACCCTGCCGTCCATGTCTCCCTCCCAGCATTAGACATTCCCCACCAGGCACAGAAAAGCGCCTCACAGGCCTCACGCCGCCGCCACTACCACCACCCCCCTCACAATGGGCCTTGACGGCGAGCCTTCCTCCATCCCTCCGGCCTCCCCCTCCTCCTCCATCTTCAGCCTCCCCACCCCACCCTTCCCTTCCCTCTCGCCGGCTCACCATCGCTGCGCTTGATCTCCACATAGATCCCTATCTGGATCTTGCCGAAGTTGGCCGTTGCCATCGCGTCATAGAGACAGAGAGAGGGAGAAACGGAAGGGAGGAGGAGGAGGGGGGGGAGCGAGGGCTGCAGCAACGGCAGTTGAGATGAGGGAAGAAGGGAGGAGGAGGAGAAAAAGGCGCCGGCCGGATACAACCGTCGCCGGCAGCGACTGCGGCTGCGCAGACCGTGGAGGCGTCACGGCTGAAGGACCGGCGGAGCGGTGGGAGGGGCCAAACAAAAGGGGCGTGGCCTATTCGGGTTGAGGAGACCGCGTTGCCCCGCCTCCTCCGCAAAGGGCGCCCAGCCACGCCTGGGCCAACTGGGGCCCTCCAGGTGTTTGGGAATCACATGTTTAACGTGGACAACAAGTTAAACATGAGCCAACAATGTGATGTGGCGGCAAAAAAAGCCAATGGGATTTTGGCCTGCATCAATAGGAGCATAGTGTCTAGGTCCAGGGAAGTAATGCTACTCCTCTATTCTGCTTTGGTTAGACCACACCTGGAATATTGTGTCCAGTTCTAGGCACCACAATTCAAGAGAGATATTGACAAGCTGGAATGTGTCCAGAGGAGGGCGACTAAAATGATCAAGGGTCTGGAGAACAAGCCCTATGAGGAGCGGCTTAAGAGGTGATTAGCTGTCCCTGATTGCTTCCTCTCTGTTGTTTTGTTGTTGTAATTTTAGAGTTTTTTTTAATACTGGTAGCCAGATTTTGTTCATTTTCATGGTCTCTTCCTTTCTGTTGAAATTGTCCACATGCTTGTGGATTTCAGTGGCTTCTCTGTGTAGTCTGACATGGTGGTTGTTGGTGTGGTCCAGCATTTTTGTGTTCTCAAATAATATGCTGTGTCCAGGTTGGTTCATCAGGTGCTCTGCTATGGCTGACTTCTCTGGTTGAAGTAGTCAGCAGTGCCTTTCATGTTCCTTGATTTGTGTTTGGGCAATGCTGCGTTTGGTGGTCCCTATGTAGACTTGTCCACAGCTGCATGGTACACGGTAGACTCCTGCAGAGGTGAGAGGATCCCTCTTGTCCTTTGCTGAACGTAGCATTTGTTGGATTTTCTTGGTGGGTTTGTAGATAGTTTGTATGTTGTGTTTCCTCATCAGCTTCCCTATGCGGCCAGTGGTTCCCTTGATGTATGGCAGGAACACTTTTCCTCTGGGTGGATCTTCATCTTTACTCTCGTGGCTTGTTCTTGGTCTTGCAGCTCTTCTGATGTCTGAGGTGGAGTCTCCATTGGCCTGGAGAGCCCAGTTGAGGTGGTTCAGTTCATCTTGGAGGAGGTGGGGTTCGCAGATTCTTTTTGCACGGTCTGCCAAGGCTGTTGTGTTTCCTCATCAGCTTCCCTATGCGGTCAGTGGTTCCCTTGATGTATGGCAAGAACACTTTGATCAGCTGAAACATTACCCTGGTCATTCCACAGATATATAAACACATTTTTCCTACTTCCAACAGACCTCACTACCTCTGAGGATGCTTGCCATAGATGCAGGCGAAACGTCAGGAGAAAAATGGCCTCCAGAACATGGCCATACAGCCCGGAAAAACCTACAACAACCCAGTGATTCCAGCCATGAACGCCTTCGACAATGTAGTGAGGTCTGTTGGAATTAGGACAATGGGTTTATATATCTGGGGTGGGGCAAAGAGCTCTTCTCTGCTGGAGCTAGGTGTGAATGTTTCAACTGACCACCTTCATTAGCATTTGAAGGCCTGGCTGAGCTTCAACCAGAGAAGTCATCCATAGCAGAGCACCTGATGAACCAGCCTGGACACAGCATATTATTTGAGAACACAGAAATGCTGGACCACTCTCACAACCACCATGTCAGACTACACAGAGAAGCCATTGAAATCCACAAGCATGTGGACAATTTCAACAGAAAGGAGGAAACCATGAAAATGAACAAAATCTGGCTACCAGCATTTAAAAAACTCTAAAATTAGAACAGCAAAACAGCAGAGAGGAAACAACCAGGCACATCTTAACACCTCTCAACAAAAGATTCCCCCAGGCTCAGCCAGGCCTTCAAATGCTAATGAAGGTGGTCAGTTGAAACATTCACACCTAGCTCCAGCAGAGAAGAGCTCTTTGCCCCACCCCAGTTATTCCACAGATATATAAACCCATTTTCCTAACTCCAACAGACCTCACTACCTCTGAGGATGCTTGCCATAGATGCAGGCGAAACGTCAGGAGAAAATGCCTCTAGAACATGGCCATATAGCCCGAAAAAACCCACAAGAACCTAGTGATTCCAGCCATGAAAGCCTTCGACAATACATTGTTTTGAATCCTTCTTAGGCGATCCCTCGTTAGCCAACTAGGATAGTCTTCCATCAGTATTCTTGTGGATCCGTAGGTGGCTGTGGAGCGCTATTCTTGACCTGCATCTTCTCTCACAGTGAGGACATTGGTTTCCAGGTGGAAGGCGGTCTCGGTCGGGGGTTTCTCTCTTTCACCCTCCATTCGTGCCTCTTTAAATTCTGCAGCACTGCTGGTCACAGCTGAGCTCCAGCTGGAGCGCTCAAGAGCCAGGGCTTCCCAGTTCTCAGTATCTATGCCAGAGATTTTAAGGCTGGACACAGCATTTTATTTGAGAACACAGAAATGCTGGACGACTCTCACAACCGCCATGTCAGACTACACAGAGAAGCCATTGAAATACACAAGCATGTGGACAATTTCAACAGAAAGGAGGAAACCATGAAAATGAACAAAATCTGGCTACCAGCAGGCCTGTAGCGAGGGGGTGGTTTTAGGGGTTCAACCCCCCCCCCCCCGAAATGTTTCAGATTTTTTTTAAAAAAACCTGGTTTACTCATGAATTTTAACTGGTTAACCAAATCCCCATGCTAAGTCTATGAGATGCAAAAAATTAAGAGTCCCTCCAGAACTGTAAGCACTAATTCAAGCAAATATTGGCAATTTATTCACACTGTCATTACTTGCAGCAATAGCCGATGTAGTGAAGCAACCAAGTTGGGTGTGTGTGTGTTGAATGCTCTCATTAAGGAGGCCAGACTTGGTGGAGGTGGTTGACAGGGGCGGAGCTGCAGGCTATTGAAGGCTGATCTGCCCCCTGCTGTGCTCTTTGCTTCAGCATGAGCAAGGAGGCAGGTTTCAACCCCCCACCCCCACCCCGAAAATTTCAACCCCTCCCAAAAAAGTTTTTCTGGCTATGGCCCTGGCTACCAGTATTAAAAAAAACTCTAAAATTGCAACAGCACAACAACAGAGAGGAAGCAGGCAGGGGCATCTAATTACCTCTCAACAAAAGTTTGTTCCAGGCACAGTCAGCCCATTGTATGCTAATCAAGGTGGTCAGTTGAAACATTCACACCTAGTTCCAGCAGACAAGAGTCCTTTGTCTCACCCTGGTCATTCCACAGATATATAAACCCTTTTTCCTAGTTCCAACAGACCTCACTACCTCAGAGGATGCTTGCCATAGATGCAGGCGAAACGTCAGGAGAGAATGCCTCTAGACCATAGCCATACAGCCCCAAAAAAACCTACAGCAACCCAGTTTTAATGCTGGCGTTGAGCCTATCTTTAAATCTCTTTTCCTGTCCTCCAACATTCCGTTTTCTGTTCTTGAGTTCGGAATAGAGCAACTGCTTTGGGACACAGTGGTCGGGCATCCGGACAATGTGGCCGGTCCAGCGGAGTCGATGGCGGAGGACCATCGCTTCATTGCTGGTGGCCTTTGCTTCTTCCAGCACGCTGATGTTTGTCCACTTCTCTTCCCAAGATGTTTGCAGGATTTTCCGGAGGCAGCGCTGATGGAATCGTTCCAGGAGTTGCATGTGATGTCTGTAGACAGTCCACATTTCCCAGGCATATAGCAGGGTTGGGAGGACAATAGCTTTATAGACAAGTACCTTGGTATCCCTACGGATACCACTCTCTGCTTCATTCGGAAAAATGCTGCACTCGCAGAGCTCAGGCAATGTTGTTTTTCGGTGTCGATGTTGACTTTGGTGGAGAGGTGGCTGCCATGGTAGTGGAAATGATCAACATTTTCTAATGTTACATTAAGCTGTATCTCTGGCATTGGAGTTTGGAATCCAACGCCCACAGCTCATAACAGCCTCAGGCACGTTCCTTTTAAGCAACTGAGGTGGGAAAGGAAGGGGGCTGAGGCTGTTTGGAATAGTGGGAGTTACAGACCAAAACATCTGGAGGGCCCGAGTTGGCCCAGGCCTGCGATATAGGGAAAGGTATAGGGAGGGGTTGGGAGCCCCCCGCCCCCCAGCACCAACTGACGCTCTGGAGCCAAAATGATCTTGGCAGATTAGAGAGGTGGGCCAAATCTAACAAAATGAAGTTCGATGGTGACAAATGCAAGATATTGTTGAAGGCTTTCATGACCAGAATCACTGGGTTGTTGTAGGTTTTTCGGGCTATATGGCCAAGTTCTAGAGGCATTCTCTCCTGACGTTTCACCTGCATCTATGGCAAGCATCCTCAGAGGTAGTGAGGTCTGTTGAACTAGGAAAATGAGTTTATATATCTGTGGAATGACCAGGGTGGGACAACGGACTCTTGTCTGCTGGAAGTAGGTGTGAATGTTTCAACTGACCACCTTGATTAGCATTTGATGGCCTGGCAGTTTTTTGGTGTGGCTTGTTAGTGCCTGGAGGAATCTTTTGTTGAGAGGTGATTAGCTGTCCCTGATTGCTTCCTCTCTGTTGTTTTGCTGTTGTAATTTTAGAGTTTTTTTTAATACTGGTAGCCAGATTTTGTTCATTTTCATGGTTTCCTCCTTTCTGTTGAAATTGTCCACATGCTTCTGGATTTCAATGGCTTCTCTGTGTAGTCTGGCATGGTGGTTGTGAGAGTGGTCCAGCATTTCTGTGTTCTCAAATAATATGCTATGTCCAAGTTGGTTCATCAGGTGCTCTGCTATGGCTGACTTCTCTGGTTGAAGTAGTCTGCAGTGCCTTTCATGTTCCATGATTCGTGTTTGGGCAATGCTGCGTTTGGTGGTCCCTATGTAGACTTGTCCACAGCTGCATGGTACACGGTAGACTCCTGCAGAAGTGAGGGGATCCCTCTTGTCCTTTGCTGAATGGAGCATTTGTTGGATTTTCTTGGTGGGTCTGTAGATAGTTTGTATGTTGTGTTTCCTCATCAGCTTCCCTATGCGGTCTGTGGTTCCCTTGATGTATGGAAAGAACACTTTTCCTCTGCGTGGATCTTTGTCTTTACTCTCATGGCTTGTTCTTGGTCTTGCAGCTCTTCTGATGTCTGATATGAAGGTTATGAGTAAACCAAATATTTGATTGTTTTAATCAAAGTCTACTTCAATTTTGTCTCTTGAATGCATGATATAAAATAGGTTGTTTTATGGGGGAGTGTGTGTGTGTGTGTGTGTGTGTGTATGACACTGAAAAACACTTCGGAAGCACTGCTGGGTCTTTTTCCTTATGTATTGGCAAATCTCAACAGATCAGAGATTATAGGTTATTCAGTCTAACAACTGAAAGCATTGCCTTGCATAATTATATCTGGTTGCATAGCACAAGAGAAGATTCTAGTCTAAAGGGATTTTTTTTTTTGCTCTTATCTAAAAGGCATTTTCCAAAAGGCTATGAATGTCATTTTCCAAAAAAGAAAAACAAAAACAAACACCTTATACTGGACTCTGTAGCAGAACAAACATTTCTGCAGCATATATACATACTATCCTGAGTTATTATCAATGAGATCCTGTCTGAAAAACATAACAACAACTAATATAAATACGCATTTAGAAAATTGCAAATGTATAACAGAAAAAGCTTGACTTAAACACAGTTCAATATTCCAACCATCACTAAAAATGTACAATTTTGTTGCCTGGTCCTGTTATTGCGATTTCAAAGAAGCCGCAACAGCAGCTGAGCTCCTTTGCAATCCCTCCTTCTTACTCAACCCCCTTTTAAGCATTTCTTTCACCGTATGGTGTGGCTTTTTAAAGCCACCCCCAGCTGAGTATATCACTTCATGAATAATAGCATTAGGAAACAAGACCACAAAGTAGTGCAGATACAAGAACCACGACATCTATAGAGATGCAAGGCTTTAAATATTTATTCTTCTAGCTCTGAAATAAAAGTTGTCTTTCATGTAAGGAGTAAAAAAAATAATAACCTACCAAAATGCATGCATACCAGGTGCTCGGTTTTTTGTAGTTCTGGGAGCAAAGAATTTTAACACAGCTATTTTAATGATGTATTTTTACAACAGCACTGATCTCTTTGGGCAGTTCCAGACTGCACTTTATCCCAGGAGCATCCGCATTTAAAAAACATGGTCTGGCCTGGCAGAACATCTGGAAACCCTCCCCCAACCCCCTTTTAAAAGTAAAATAAGCTTACCTGGCCTCTATTATAGTTCTGTCAGAGCTCTCCCGATGCAAGAAAGCATGGAATAAATCCACTATCAAATTAATTCACCACAAACCAGGGTTTTCTTGGTTTGTGGTAAATTAATTTGGGATTGTTCAGAACATTGTCTGGACAGCCCCCTTTTTATTGCGGAAGTTTCCACAATAAAGGTACTGTCTGGATGGGCCCTTTCTCATTTATCTGTAGTCAATCCCACTTGAAGGTGAAAGAACTTGATTTTTGTTTAACATGGATTGTATTAGAGTACTTATATTTTTGTAAGGGAATACAAAATTGTGTCTTTCAATGATTAAGAATAATCAATTATGGCATTGGAAGGAAGGAAGGAAGGAAGGAAGGAAGGAAGGAAGGAAGGAAGGAAGGAAGGAAGGGGGAACAAAAAGAAATGTGGCAAAATATTTAAGGGTGCATTTACATTGTTAAACTAATGCAGTCTGGCACCAATTTAACTGGCATAGCTTAATGCTATGGGATTTATGGGATTTATAGTTTGGTGAGACACAAGTACTCTTTGGTAGAGAAGGCTAAAGACCCTGTAAAACTACAAAATCCTACTATTGTACAGTGTTGACCCACAGCAGTTGACCCACAGACTCTCATTTTCTGCCCCTTTGTTCTTCTTTCCTGTGCCCTGTCATGGTCCCATGCTGATCCTGAACATCTTGGTGGAATGGGTTAGAAAATGTAAAAATTCTTGGGCTTGGTTTTGATCTGAATCAGCAGATACTGCGGCCACTGTCGAACTGGTTCCTGGAACACGTGTGTAGGCACTTCACAATGTAATCAGTTCAGTTGAATCTACTTTCTAATTTGATGTTGGTGTCTGTGTAGAACTGCTCTAAGTGGACGTATTTTAGCAGAGGCTGGATAGCCATTTGTCAGCAATATTTTGATTTGAGTAAGGCCTTTGACAAGGTCCCCCATTACCTTCTTGCAAATAAACTAGTCAAATTTGGGCTAGGCAATGCTACTATTAAGTGGATCTGTAATTGGTTAAGTGACCAAAGCCAAAGGGTGTTTCCAATGGTTCCTCTTTATCCTAGAAAGAAGTGACTAGTGGAGTGCCACAGGGTTTGGTTCTGGCTCTAGTACTGCTCAATATCTTTATTAATGACTTAGAGCAGGTATCCTCAAACTAAGGCCCGGGGGCCGGATATGGCCTTCCAAGGTCATTTACCCGGCCCTCACTCAGAGTCAACCTAAGACTGAAACTACTTGAAAGCACACAACAACAACAAAAACAACAACAATCCTATATCATCAGCCAAAAGCAGGCCCATACTTCCCATTGAAATACTAATAAATTTATATTTGCTAAAATTGTTCTTCATTTTAATTATTATATTGTTTATAAGTGTTTTTTGCACTACAAATAAGATGTGTGTAGTGTGCATGGGAATTCATTCAATTTTTTTTTTCCAAAGTATAATCCAGCCCTCCAACAGTTTGAGGGACCGTGACCTGGCCCTCTGTTTAAAAAGTTTGAGGATCCCTGACTTAGAGGGTGTGCTTTTCAAGTTTGCAGATGACACCAAATTAGGAGGAATAGCTAATACTCCAGAGGACAGGATCAGAATTCAAAATGACCTTAACAGATTAGAGAGATGGTCCAAAACTAACAAAATGAATTTCAACAAGGGCAAAGGTAAGATACTACACCTTTATTTATCAGAATATCCATACAATACTAAGAAAGACATGTAAATATTATATATAGAGAGAGCACTAAAATTTATTATTTATTTACTATATTTGTATACCGCCCTTCTCAGCCCTTAGACGACTCAGCCTTAATACAAAATCAGCATAGCATGATAACAACTACTAACCACTCACAATTACAAATTGCAAAACTACCTTAAAAACTATTTAATAAAAAGGCACACAAAGGAAAACAGAGTGAGCTCACTAAAAAGGGCAAAACTAGCCGCTCCCCTTCTCTAGAGTATTCTGTGCTTCTCAAAATATTTGTGTGAGGTCATCTATTTATACTGTGGCAAATTTGATAATGTTATCATGTTCTTTTAAATATTTGTGCTTGTTAAATATCAAATTAAACTAAAACTTATTTTAGTGTACAGTATTACCGTATATGTATTTAACCTTTTCCTTTTTTAAAAAAAGTTGTGTCCACATGTCAAGATAGCTGGATGTTATAAAGCTCTTCTTTTAGTGTGCAGTATTACCGTGTGTGTATATATATATATAACATTTTCCTTTTTAAAAAAATAGTTGTGTCCACATGTCAAGATAGTTGTATGTTATAAAGCTCTTCTTGATTTTTCCCCAATAAGTAGCCTTCTCTCTGACATGACATAAAATGTAAATTGGAATTCAGTGTTCAAGTTTGATTTCTTTTAGTTTGCAGAAGGCCCACCTACATCCAGGACCTTTTCCAATGGTAAATAATTTCTTGTCTCAGTTACTGTTTCAAAGAAACCAATATTTCCTTCCTTACTTTCTTCTTTAATGGAGCATTAGAAAGGATCAGCTAAGTAATTTTTAAATTGACTTGCAGCCCAGTCCTGTCCTAAATTAATCCCAGTGAGACAAAGTTGAGATTGCTGCTAAATCCCTTACACTGGTATAGTTAGAGCTCGGCTCTTGGCAGGAGAGGTCTTGTAATGCTTTTGTAACCTTAATATTTCAGACCATGTGCAGCTCTCAGTCATTGCAGAATTCAGAAGAGAAATGTGCTCTCCTTTTCATGACATGAATTGAAATTTGGTCCAGTTACTTCACAAAAACTATCATTACAGCAAGTGTCCTTAGCTTAGGAAATAAACAGTGTTTATATAAAACAGATAATTCAATTTTAAAATTATGAGATATCTGGAGAGGGTTGTGTGTGTGTTGTGGGGGAATCTGCTATCTAGAAGGGTCCAGTGAGCATTTTTACACAGAGACACCGAGGTTGAAAGGTAACAATTGTCAACAGATGAATATTAGGCATCAAGAGAATCGGTGATATGTGATTAAGCAAAAGATCTGCTGGATCCCAAGATGTGTCTAGTAAATTAAACAACATAATTAAAGTGAGCATTATTTATTACTGACTAGTCTCTAAATTGTATTCTTAGTTCTCACTGGTCAGGTGAATACATTGAATCAAGGAGTAATTTATCAACTTCCCATCGATATAGAGGACCTACTCCAGTTGGGTCTAATTATTTTGTTAGGAAGCTAATTTTATCAGAGGCATTATGTTTTGGATCACCCCCCCCCCCCCCCCCAGAAACTATTGTTGAGATTCATATTAATTTCAGAGAAGTAAAAAATGGCTTTTGCCATTAAACAAACCACTTTTTGCCATTAAACAAGCCACAGTCCTGGTGCAAGACAAACTAAAGACAGGAAATAGTAGAATCCCACTAAAGGTTACTGTAAAGGAGGGTAAAACTACTGCCACCTAATCTGTGAGGAAAGCCGGGCAATGATCAATATCAGCTTATGAGCTGGTTTATAAAGGGACTATTATTTACAGAAGTATTGATAGCGTAGCGTTTTCTGTCCCTGGTTTGGCTTTACTTCTTATGCAGGCTGATTGACTTAAGAGAAACTGTATCAGGCAAGGCTTGAGGAAAACAGTAACAAGTTTATTTTAGCAAGAGTATAACATGTTCAATTGTTTCTTCACAAGAGGCACGAATCTTGACTGGTTACATTAGTAAGGTTTCATGAGTAACCTCAGGCACAGACTTCCAAGAGGTTTCTATAAGCAGATGTATCTCTTCTGGACAACTGTCCCAACAAAACAAATAAGCCAAAAGGCCTATTCAACAGAATTGGCTCCCAGCCAAACCTTGATTCTTAACCCAAAATCAATAGCCCCCTGTAGTTTTATCACTACTGGGTCCTTTCCTGTAACCCCTTTGATCACAAATTAATTCCCTGTTTCTCCCACTAGAGAAATCAGTCCCTTCCTGTAGCTCTCCGGCTTACAGACTGCCACTTTCAAACAGCTGCGCCGTGAAGTGACAGTTGGCTCCGCCCCCGTTGCTATGGCAACTCAGCTCAAGCCACCAGCCACCATCTCTAACAAAATATAATCCTACGTACTTACCATTTATTAACTACTGTTTAAACAACCCATAACCATAAAAATAAAATTTACACATCGTCACAGTTACTCAGATTTATCATCAATGAACTACAACCTACTCTGGACAATAATGCTGCCCTCTCAAGACCTTTTGGTTGCAGATGTTTTCTTGCCTACATACAGTTTCCCTATCTCAAAAAGGTACTTAGGCCCCATCTACACTGCCATATGATACAGTTTGAACTGCATAGACTCATACAGATTGATCTGCATATAAGTCTACATTGCCATATAATCTAGTTCACTGCAGTTAATCTGCATTCTAAAACTGCATCGTATGGCAATGTAGATGGGGGCTTACTTACAGGAGAATGCACAAGAATGAGGGAATGGGTGAAAGGCCTTGCCATAATCCCACATCCAGCTCTGCCTTCACATCTACCCAGGAAATGTAATCACAGGACCTAATCGTATCACCCACAATACTTTTACTTGCTAATTATGTAATGCAACATGCGATCCTCTGTCAACAAAGCCCTTCAGCACTCTACTTTGAGCAAAGAGGCTCGTCTCTGCACCAGATAATAAATGGACATAAAGCAGACTTCAAAAATGAGAGAAGACACATACAGATAGAAATCAGTTTCAGAACAATTCAGTGTTACTGGACACTCTGTCTCAGACTTCAGAACAACAGCCCTTGAACAAAAAAACTACAAAGGAAGATTGCAAAGAGAAAGTGCAGAATTGGAATATATCTACAAAGTCTAGTCCATTGGCAATGGATCGAACAGAAACAGAAATAATAAGGCGGGATTAAGGGAAAGTTTTTTGGGCTGTATGGCAATGTTCCAGAAGCATACAGCCCAAAAAGCTTACAACCCAGTGATTCTGGCCACGAAAACCTTGGACAATAGATTAAGGAAAAGCCTATTAAACACCAAATTATGATTTTACAAATTAAGCACCAAAACATCATGTTTTACAACAAATCGACAGAAAAAGCAGTTCAATACATGGTAACGTTATGTAGTAATTGCTGTACTTAAAAATTTAGCACCAAAACATCACAATGTATTGAAACAGTTGTGGATCCGGGTAGGAGGCAGACTATGTTGGATAATACAGAATGCTGGATGAGCAAGAGTTGGATAAGTGAGACTCTACTGTATGTAGGAAACAGGCATTTTACTGAAAAAAATACTAGTATACTGTCATCAATAGGATTTTGGTAATATGGAATACATGTTTCTTTTTAAAGTTATTAACTTAGTCATAATACTTTTGACAGTTCTAGTCATTATATTTCATATTTCATGAACATAGACACAAAAATGTAGGTAATGTTCTAGGTATGATAAGGTTGCTGTTGATCGTTTTTGTGGGCTGTGTCTCTGCCATTAATGGCAGCATACCATCTAGAAATAATTCTGTGTGGAATAGAGATAAACAATGGAACACTCTCCTTATTTAACTTCTGTAATATCATCTACTATTAACAAGCAGTGCCAGCAGTAATCCGGAAACTATTATCTCAACAGTTCACAATATTGTGATTTGTATCTCATCATAGGAAATCCAGAGGAGTTACAATGCTGCATTTGTAATCTAATTTTTCAGTTCAGAGTTGGCAGGTTGTTCATAGAGTGAACATGGCCAAGAATCTAGCTCTTCCTTAATTGAAGAGCTAATAAGGATGGACACTGATGGCACCCAGCTTAATGCTCTTAAATCGTTGGTATTATTGTGTTTCAAGCTGTTACGGTTTTTCCAAATGAAATTTTCTTTCAAAACATTTATAGAAAAAGAGTATCAGCTGGACAGAGACTATTGGCTGTAGGGCAATAAAATGTTCCTTTTTCCAGCAAAGTATTTATGACTTTGCTTATCAGTTCTGCAATCAGAAGCACTTTTGCAAATAGAATAAGAACATGGATTCTCACACTCATTTGTAAGACATGCCACAAAAGGCTGCTTTGATGTTCGAGTGCAAAGCAAGATCATAGCTGATGATTAGACAGATATGACAAATCTTCCGTATACAACTCACTAAGCGTGCTTTATTCCCAGAATCTATTTCTGCTGGAGTAAATCTCATTTATTTTTAATATTTTTGAAGACAAATCTTCAAAGGGAAGTATGAAAAATATTTAGGTCACTACCTCTTCCTTTCCTTGAAACATTATTTAGCCTACTCATTTTTAGTAAATATGGAGGTTACAATAAGTTACTCAAAAGTAAATAAGATACTATCACTGCAATTGTGTGTGTTTTAAAGACATACCCTTTGCCAGATATTTAGCCTATAGAGAATTGATAATAATTAGAGTTGCCAACTGACTAGAAGATGGAACTTTGAAAAAAATGGAAAATGATACAGTTGTGGAGGCCTCCTGTGATAATTTGTAGGTTCAATATGAAAAGCAAGTGCATATGGTCCCACCCCCTTAACAACAGCAAAAGTTCTAAATATCTCATATGGTATAGATTTCCCAGAGAGCTACAATGTGAATGTTTGGTGTTAGGGATTCAAAGTATCTTATGGATAGAATGCTGGGCTAGAAAAGTGTCCAGCTAAGGCTGAGGATCACCAGCTCTGGGTAGAAGTCAACAGTTACACCAGAATAATCAGAGGAAACCACCTGGCCAGGGTTCTTCTACCAGCCTTATTTTAGGATGAATAGCAAATAACCATTAGATAGGGAGGGAATAGGAGATAGGAGAATATGCACAGCACAAACAGCAGATTGCAAGAAGGAATGTATGGGAGCAGAATTTGGACACTGAAACAAGAAACAGAGTGCAAGTGACAGAGTGCAAAAAGTGATGAGAGTGTGAATTGATGCAAGTAAGAGACAGTACTGCAAGAAGCATGAGGTAGCAAATGAGTCCAGGGAGGGAGGAGGAGAGATGGGAAGGTGAGCTTTCTGGATTGAAAAAGTGAAGGGTACACTTGAAATGGTAGGAGGTTGGATGAGGGAGTAAATAGAGGGGGAAAGGCAAATTGAGATTGAGAGGTGCAATGGAAGGCTGCAAAGAAGAATGGAGAATGCACACTTAATAGACTTGGGCCTGAATCAGTTTGAATGAAAATGATTAGTAATATTTGGTGGCCTGTTTTATTTAATATCCAAAAACAGAACGGGGAGGAGTAAGCAGCAAAGTCCAGCAAAACAGATTAATAGAGCCAGATTTTATCGGAAGGAATTAAGTCTGCAGTATACCTGAGGCAGGGGACTCCTGGAGAAGATGGGATTTACTGTAGCATCTCCCCCCCCCCCCCCCCCGTCTCCCCATTCCTCCTAGGTTCCTCCTCCAGAGAGGGCCCTGCTGGGAACTCACTTTCCCAGCAGCACTTGCATGGGTCGAGCACTGAAAAGTCTCTGAGTTCATCTCAGAGCATGATGGAAGTTGAAGTTTCTTTCTCTATGTTTCTCAGCCAATAAAGAGCCTACAACCGACAACTACAATTCCTAGAACCCTCTCTTGCAGTTTGTCTTTTTTTTTAAAAAAAATGTTATGGTTAAAAGTGAAAATAATTCTTAAAAATCAGTAAATTGATGAATTGTTTTGAAAATTGGCAGGCCTGCAGTTAGAACTTTGGTCTAAAACCAAGGTAGGCTTCATGCAGATAGGTCTTAAAATGACTGAGGGTTGAGCCTTTAAATTTTCCCATTCTAGCCAATGGGCCAAATCTTTGCCAAATGAAAATGGCAATATCCCTCCCGATTTGAGTAACTTCCCGGTAAATGGAATGAGGGGTTATCCAGCAATGGACCCTGAAACAGGGTGCCTTTTGGCCAAATTGCACACCTCTAACATTTAGGGGCAAGAGAAAGGGATGGGTTATCACATGGTGAGGGAAGAAGTAAGAGAAATAGCAGAGGAGGCATGGCAGAGGCATATCAGGAAGGGGATGAATGGATGGAGAAAGTTATGAGCAAAGTGATAAAGGCAAAATAGCAGCTTCTTTGCTCCCTGAGGTAGCCAACTTATGGTGCATTTCAGAAGAAAGAAGGTACTAGAAAAAGGCAGGAGGAAGGGGTTGAAATAAGTTCAATAATGCAAACGTTCAGTGTGAAGCTTTTGAGGAAATTGATCCAAACAATAATGAAGTTCAAGATGGAGGCTGCATCTACACTGCCAAACATTGCAGTTTGAACTGCATTATAGAATCAGTGGAGATCTATATAATGCAGCTCAGTTCAATTAAAACTTCATTATTTGGCAGTGGATCCAGACAAAGTCTCTCTTTGATGGACTAATTCCTCATTTATTTGTTTGGGGACTATAGTATGGACATTTGAACCAGTTGCTCACACATATGTCTTACTACCAGTTAGTTTAATGTAATGCCATTTGCTTGTACAATGTAAATTGTCATGGAAACAGCAGGAGCTACAAGGATGTGGATGTGTAAAGGAAATAAGTCAAGGAGATGTGCAAGAATTATGTTAAGGGGCAATTTGGAACATCGGATTGGAACTTGCACTATTTTTTTCCTTATATTACCATTTATAATTTTCAAGGAGATGGCTGTGTTGGTACTTTGTAGCAAAACAATGTTTATGTAGCTAATAGGCCTGGGTAACAACGCAAAAATTTGTTTCTAAAATCGATTTGTATTTGGGGTTTTTTTTTTTGTTTCGATATTTAAAATAATTACAAAATTTTCCCTTAAAAAAGTTCGGTATTTACGAAATTTCGTAAATATTTACAAAACATTTTGTAAAGATGGCGCCCTTTTTTCCAATATTTTTTCAATATTTTTTCAATATTTTTTCAATATTTTTTCAATATTTTTTCAATATTTTTTCAATATTTTTTCAATATTTTTTCAATATTTTTTCAATATTTTTTCAATATTTTTTAATTTAATTATTAATTTAGTAGAATAGGGAGGAGAAATTATTATTAAGGAGGGAAGGCAGGCATTCACTCACTCTGGCGGGCCCTCAAGCGCTGCCGCCGAGTCGGGCCGGGCTCCTCCGAAGCAATGCGAAATTGGGAGAAGGGCTCCCCAAAGGCCATCTAGCCCAGCCCTCCGCTAAGGAATTGGGAGAACGAAGCACAGCCCTCCGCTAAGGAATTGGGAGAACGAAGCACACCCACCGCAAAGGTGAGGAAGGAGGGACAGGCCGCCTTCCCGCTGAGGGTCGCTCGCCCTCTCGCTCGCTTGCTCAGCCGGTGCCTTCCCCGCCCTCTCCTCCTCCTCCTCCTCTTTCAGGCTCTGCCTCTGACTGGCTAAGGAGAGGAGAGAGAGGAGAGCTCCCAGCAAGCATCTAGCCAAGCCATCTTACGTATTTCCGAAATGGACGGAAATACAAAATTTTTTGGCGCATGCCGTTTCGATATTTAAAAACACTTCTGGGTTTAAAAATAAGTTTTGTAATCGTTTTGTAATTGCTAAAATTAACGAATATTTAACGAATTACAAAATTAACGAACGAAACTGCCCAGGCCTAGTAGCTAACAATATCTACTCTTACTAAATTTTGTTGGGCATAAGATTTTTCTGATTGCAGCCCACTTTATCAGAGTAACTTTCATAGTGAGTTCAGAAGAAATGAAAATTCAAAAAGTACAAATACTTTTCTTTATCTTAATTAGCATTAGGTGGATGCACATACATTCTAGAATAGATTAACTGCCTAAATAAAAAGCAAAGTAGAGGAAAGTAGACTCTTTTCTGCTTATAATAAAATATTCCATATCTCTGAAGGAAATCAGGCCACACTTTCCCCCACCAATCATTGCTGCTTGTCCTTAGTTTTCCTCTGCATCTTGCCTCATGAATCAGATGGCAGTCATTCTCAGGGGCTTCCTGTGGTATTTTAATGGATCTGTAGCTTCATAACATCCACGGAAAAATAATACTGGCAAAAATAATGTGATGAGAATGCCATAGAGGTGGTTGTGATTGGCAAAATGTTAGTATCATTGTTGTTGTTTTTTTATATTGTTAGCATCATTGTTGTGGTTCAGAAGCCAATTTTTTCAAAATCCAACGGTCATAGGGACAGAAAGTAACGTGAAATCTTCTGAACAGGGGCACAGTCAGCAACACAAATGCCACATAGGTGTTAACCCTTCCCTATGCTATCAAAAGCTTACACACACACACACACACACACACATGGGTAGGGTTTCACTTAAAAATGTACCTGTTCCGACTTACATACAAATTCAACTTAAGAACTAACCTACAGTTGTCTTTAACTTGGGCACTGCCTGTAAATGAGAAAAATGGGTTAACATGCGAATTAAATGGCCAGATTTGAGGAAACTGAATATGGCAATCCTAGCTAAAGTAGATTGTATATTTCTGCTAATCTGATGTGGATGCAACCAGATATCATCAGCTTAACCAATCCTGTATTTTCTTTTCTTTATCACCACTAAATTCACTTTCAGATCTTTTCCACACAGGGCTGAAATTCAATCTTATTTAGAGACTGATGGATTTAGTCCACTAAATGATAATGCTTCTGGGTTAGGCCATAGTTGAGTGCTTGAACCCCAGATTAAAATGCCACTGGATGAGTTTTGGCTGGTAGAATGTCTGGGAAAGAAACCATAAAACTGTTTTAATGAGGAGTTAGGTGGTGTGCTTCATCTGTACCCAAGCTCAAGAAGCCACAGATTAAACTTCATACATGTCTGTCAAATATTGTTGGTTACTGGGATGGTAAACACCTGTGAAATTAAGAAGGATCACTCCTACTAATTTCAGTTAGTATAAACATCTACACTTGGGAATATATCCAAGGGCCATTGATTGGAGTTGGGAACATGACTAATAAATATAAGTGTGATGGATGACCTTTCATAAGATCTAGACACACAGATACAAAACAGTGAGAATGGAAATGTAAAATCAGATGTAATTATTCCTTGTGATGTGCTCAGTGAGTTTCAACATAGACCTTGGATTGTGGTGGTGCTATGTATTTGTAGAGCAGTGAGGGAGTCTCTCTGCTGCTGTACTGGGGTTCCCAGTATATGAAGGACTTTGCCACAAGGAGCTGGAGAAAATGAGGGGAAGTGGGGAAAAAGGTGGATTTCATGGGATTCTGTCTTTAAAGAAGATAAAGAATTTACTCACTCTGATCACACTGAGATCACCTCCAGGGTGTAACACAACCATCCATTTAATTCCCTTCACATGGACAGGCGAGACAGAGGGCTCCTAGTTGGTCATAAGACAGATCTGGGAATAGAGACAGCATGTGTTAGATAGGGTCATACTATCCCTGAAAATGGAGGCTCACCGTTTGGGAGTACTCCTGGATTCAGCTCTGAAACTGAAGACCCAGTTGTGCTTTTGCACAGTTCAAGCTAGTGCGCCAACTGCGCCCATTCACGGAGAAGTAAAATCTGGTCCCAGTGGTACATTCTGATTGGACTACTGTAATGCACTCTACATGGGGTTGCCTTTGAAAAGTGCTCAGAAACTTCAGTTGGCCCAAGTTGCAACAGCTGGACTGGGGCTGGCTACAGGGAGCATACAACTCTGTTGCAACAGCTCCACTGACTACCAACATGATTCCAAGCACAATTCAAAGTTCTGGTTTTGACCTACAATGCCCCATATAGTTCTGTTCCAGGTTATCTGAGAGATTGTATCTCTTTCTATGAACCTGGGACTCATCTACAATCTAATGGGGAGGGCCTTCTCTTGGTCCCACCACCTGCGCAAGTGCGCTTGGTGGGAACACATGAGAGGGCCGTTTTGGTGGCTGCTCCCCGTCTATGAAACTCCCTCCCAAGAGAGACTAGGATTGCCCCATCTCTGCTGGCGTTCTGCAAGCAGGTCAAGACCTTCTTATGTCAACAGGTCTTTGGGGAAGGGGAAGGGTCAGGCTTTGGGGAGATTGGGTGGGGTTGGAGGGGAATATGAGTTTTAAAGGTCATTTTAGTGTATCTACTGTATTTTAATTCTGTTTTTACCACACTGTTACTATTTAGTTGTTTTTTAGCTTTTGTATTGCACCCCTTAAACTTGTCTATTGTGGAGTGTTAGCTGCCTTGAGTCCCCATGGGGAGAAAGGTGGAGTATGATGATGATGATGATGATGATGATGATGATAAACAGAGGAAGGCACTGTTGCCACTGTTTTCATTATCTGCAGGCATTGCCTCACTTTGCCCAGTGGTTCTAGTTCTTTTATGAGAGGGATGGGAGGTATAGAGCCCTCCATATGCTGTTGGACTTCAAATCGCAGTGTGTCTTAATATTGAGTATTCAGACTAAGACAACTCATATTTGCTGTTCAATGACTTCTGGATCACCACATGATTCCCACCCCTATTTAAAAAGATGTCATTAATCAAAGCCATTAACACATCGTGCTGGCTTGGCTACTGGCTGCTCTGGGTAGACAGAGAGCGAGCCATAAAAGTAGTTCAGAGAGCTGCCAATACAGATGGGAAATCTGATCTCTATAAACAGGGGTGTGATCATGACTACAGCAAATCTTTCACTGACTCTTTCGTACAAAACTTGACTAGCTATTTTGCAAGATGAGCACTGAAATACAACTGAGAATTAAATCCTTTTCACATCAGCAGAACCACTGAAGAGGACCACCTAGCTAACTAAGCGTATTCATAAATTCATACAATGGAACCTATCAATTTTATTTGTTCAAAGTGGTTTATCACTGAGAAGAGAAATTGCATTTGTCTTTGGATCATTTCCTGGACATGAGGGGCCCACTAACAATGAATGCTGTCATACTTTTGAAGGTACAATCTTCATTATGTTATGCTGTCAGGGTGAGAGTTGCCATAGCATCAGGCCACTTAATGCATGGGAGTGGTTTGTGAATTGACTCCAGCACAGATCAGTGTTGCTTCTTATGCAAACTTGGCTGAAAGCCTGGACCGTGGTAGCATTAGCATATAATAGCACAACATGCCAGCATCGGTATCAAAGTTTATGTGGGTAAAAAATGGTATGTGGATGTGGGCCTGATCTTGAATATGTCACTCTTTGCTCTAATGTAAGTGCACTCTATATATCAAGACTGGGGTAAACAAAGCCCCCCAAATGCTCTTGGGCTACAACTCTCACCAGCCCTAGCTAGCATAGCTAATAATGAAGGATGATGGGATTTAAAGTTCAAAAATGAATGGAGAACTATACTTCCCATAGGAAGTTCATTAATGTGATGATCCAGAGGGCATGGGGCTTGAAATATTTGTTATATATCACTCCACCTTATATTCTACCATCATGCTTAGAGTTCCCTTTTAGTATCCGAAGCAGATATTAATCAGAAAGGGTGGTAACTAAGGACTTCATCATATAGGACTTTTTGCCCATCCTAGGATGCAGCCAGGATGGAGCCCATCACATGACACTGGCCTACTTCCAGCAGGGCTCCGTCCTGGCTATGTGCATGCTGCATCTGGGCAGCATGCTAAGCACCATTCCTGAGAACACAGGCGAATACCCATGTTCTCATAAAGTAAGCTGAGTACAGCATGGGATCAAGCTGGGGACAGACAGGAAAATGCATGGGATGGTGAGGAGGCGATGCAGGGCACTGCCTGACAGTTTCCTCCGCTGCCCCACAATTCACTCCACTGTCCGACGGATTCCCCTACTGTCCCCTGGTTTAAAGACCTCCATGTGATGAGGTCCATCATGTATAGGACATTTTCACACAGATCTTGACCTAAATGGGCCTCTCTTACCCTCCCCTGCTCCCCACAAAGTAGAAGTGATCCAGAAGTCATTTCTCTTTGTTTTTTTTCAAAGCAATTTTAGATCCAAGGCTTGTCTACACTAGCAAAAAAAAAAAAAAAACATACTTGCATGAATGAACAACTGATAGTCTTCACGGTGCACGGTGACTTCCTCTGAGTTTTCTAGGGTTTTTTCGTTGCTTTAATCCAACTTTGTCCCACTTTAGGCAATGCCAGGGCATATGCTGGAGTTTGCTGGAAATTCTGGTGTATTCTAGGGCTTCAGAGAATCCTGGACAGCTGGATTGGAGATAATCTGACTTTATCCCATATCCAAATGGATACCATGCCATCACCTTTTCCCTATATTGATCAGAAAGAGGATGGCTCATCCCTGTGTTGCCATCATTGCCATTCCTAGCCAGTCATGGAGCTCCATCTGAGCACCTGGCCACCACAGTCACTTCCGCTGATGTCAAATTGGGGTGTCCATGTGACCAGCAAGAAAAGGGGAAAATTGTTCCTCTCCTTTTTGCTAGTTGTGCAGGTGCCTGTTCTGACATCAGCAGATATAACTGTGGCAGCCAGACACTACAGTATATTAGAGCTCCATAGTCAACTAGGTGGGTGTTGGAGTCTTTTCCAGCTGTATGATTCTATGATTTACCATCCCTGAGAGTATAGTACTCTTTGATGCAGCAATTCTTTAAAACAAAAAAAAAATGCCCAAAGCTATGGCATTCTGTCTTGTGATAGTTGCAACTTGTCCCTCTTTTCATGACAAAGTGTCCTGCCTGAATGAATTGTTACATTTAGTTTTTCATCTTACTGAAAGAGCAGATTAGCAAGGTTGGTGGTGGCTTGACAGATACCAGCTGTTGCTCTTCATAATTATTCAGACTGAAAGAAGAGAGCTGCTGTCTATGCCTGCTGCAGGAATACTGCACCCTAGTGTCCTTCCATTGCTGTAGACTGTGTCTCTGATAATCCCTGCCTTTTGATCATGCCGGCCGCAGTTTGTGGGAATTGTAGTCGAGAAAAACACCCAGAGAATGCCAGCCTATAATTAGGTAGAGAGGCAATTGGCTAAAATTGATGATTTGTGCTCTCAGGGTAAAGTACCAGAATGACAACCTTGACTCTCTTTCTAGGCTCTATAATCTTGTCATCTTCCCCATTTCTCAGATTCCCTCTTATGATGGTACAATTCAAAGACATAGCCATGTTAGTCTGGAATATCAGTATGCAGTCTTGCAGCATCTTGAGACCTCATCAGATGGGATGATGGAGCCCCCGGTGGTGCAATGGATTAAACAGGACTGCTGACCAAAAGGTCAGCAGTTCAAATCCAGGGAGCAGAGTGGGCTTCCATCTGTCAGCTCCAGCTTCCCATACAGGGATATGAGAGAAGCCTCCCACAAGATGGTAAAACATCAGGGCGTCCCCTGGGCAATATCCTTGCAGATGGCCAATTCTCTCACACCAGATGCAACTTGCAGTTTCTAAAAAAAAAATGAGATGGGATTTTTCCCCGTTCTAGCACGCTGCTGGGATGAAGTCCGCCAGAGCCCATCATATGATACAGGGCTACTTCCAGCAAGGTTTTGTTGGACTACATCTTGGCAGCACCCTAAGAGGGAGCCCTGAGAACTAACCACACATATCCTCATTGAAGAAGCCAGGGACAGCATTGGAGGAAGCCAGGGACAGCCGGGAAACATCATGGGATGCCAGCCATGGTAAGGAGACAAAGCTGGGCACTGCCCCATGGTTTTCCCCACTGTCCTTTGGCTTCTGGATTTTCCATCTGATAGGGTCCTAAGAGTCTAATTGAGATAATTTGTTAGCATAAGCTTTTGTAGACTAAGGATGTATCATAATGAAATTGGGTTTTTTAATTTCATGTTTTATGATGTTTATTTTAATTTATCTGTATGGTTTTCCTTTGGGACAATTGAATGTTTTGCCTTATATGTTGGAAACCACCCTGAGTCTCCTTGGGGAGATAGGGTGGTATATAAATAAATAAATAAATAAATAAATAATCAGAAACACACAAAAATTTAGTTCACAGCAAACAAGGTTGATCTGCTGGCTGTTGTATTGATTCACATGTCAGATACTTCCCAAGTTTCTAGAACTGTGTGATGTATCGGCGAATAATGCATGCAGATCCCAGTAGGGTGGCCTTTTGCAGCTGACAGATGGTAATTTTGTCAGCGCCAATTGTGTTTAAGTGCAGGCCAAGGTCTTTACGTACTACACCCAGTATTGCATTTCGATCTTTAAATCCCCACATCATGTCAGCTCTTCCAGTGGTTTCTCTTCAATCCTGTCGCCTGGGATTGCAACATCGACAATCCATACTGGGTTTTTTTAACAAGATTGTGAGGTCAGGAGTATTGTGCCCCAAAACTCTGTCAGTCTGAATTTGGATGTCCCAGAATAGTTTGACATGTTCATTTTCTGTAACTTTTTCAGGCTTGTAATCCCACCAGTTCTTTGTCGCAAGCAGATGATATTTGTGGCACAAGTTCCAATGTATCATTTGAGCAACGGTGTTATGCCTCTGTTTGTAGTCTGCGCGATCTTCTTGCAGCAGCTGAGGATGCGATCTATTGTTTCATCTGCCTCCTTGCAGAGTCTACACTTGGAATCTATCGTTGACTCTTCACTTGTTGTTGTTGTTGTTGTTGTTGTTATTATTATTATTATTATTATTATTATTATTATATCAACAGTGGAATTAATGCAATTTGACATCATCTTAACTGCCATTGTTCAAAACTATGGAATAATGGAAGTTGTAGTTTTATAAAATTGTTACCCTTCATCACCAAACAATAATTTGTTGGATTCTATATCATTGAAACGTGGCAGTTAAAGTGATGTCAAACTTCATTAATCTATACTAGAGGTCCTCAAACTTTTAAAGCAGAGAGCCAATTCATGGTCCGTTAGACTACTGTGGGGCCGGATTTTAGTTTGGAAAAAAATGAATAAATTCCTATGTACCCTGCACATATCTTATTTGTAGTGCAAAAATGAAAGAACAATACAATATTTAAAATGAAGAACAATTTTTAATCAACATATAGTGGGAAGTGTGGACCTGCTTTTGGACAATGCAATGACAAAGTTAATTAAGATTGTTGTAATTAGGTTGCCCTGTGCCTTCACGTTGTTTCAGGCATAGGGCAACCCTAAGTCTAAAGTTTAGGGCAGGGGCTGGGTAAATGACTTTGGAGGGCCACATCTGGCCCACAGGCCTTAGTTTTGGGACCCAAATCTATATTATAGTTGCATCCTAAGTACACTTCATCAGATGCATGGAGTGAGGTACCGAGGGACAGACCTTTATATGAATGAGCAGGTGGTATGTGTGGATAACAATAGAAATCTAAAACTGATTTTGAATGAAGCACCTTTGTGGAATTTAAAATAGTCAAGTGCCAATACAGCTTTTTTATTTATTTTTAATCAGGTTTAAAAATAGGAGAAACCCAACTCTTGAGTATTCCTTACTTCATAAAACCCTGTGTGATTGCCATCAGCAGAACAGCAACTTGAAGGCACAGTACTTCAAAATCTGGTCTCCCATGCTAGCTGAGATTTTAACCTTGTATCTTTTGAATAAAATCCCCTCCTGTATATGTATAAAAAAAAATCCACCCACTCTATATAGGTGAATGTGCCTACAATTGTTAGCAGACCCTTAGGTTTTTCAGATGGATTTCCTCAGACACCATATTGATGTTGAGATTTTCCTATAGGGGAGCTTTTGGGGTCATCTCCTAACAACAGTATTTTATGATTGTGAAGTCATTAAATTTATCAAAAACAATATATTCTGACTCAACCACAGACAAACTGTACTAATATCTCTACTGGGTTGTTGTAGGTTTATTTTTCAAGCTATATGGCCATGTTCTAGAGGCATTCTCCCCTAAGAGAATGCCTCTAGAACATAGCTATATAGCCCAAAAAAACCTACAACAATTCAGTTATTCTGGCCATTAAAAGCCTTCAACAATACAATATCTCTATTTTCTCCAAATGGTCTCAGTAGAGCCAGTGCACATTATACTTTTAATTGAGATTACATCCTTATTCATGTCTCTTATTTATTATGTGCAACATTTGTAGCAGGAATTGAGGGATATAGCAGTGGTGTATATTTGCAGCAGGAAATATAACTTGGTGTACTGCAGATATCATCTCTCTTAATATGTTTTATACAATGCAGTCCGATACAGAGTATATATACCCATGGAGGCTGCTAGTCTGAAGGTCCGGGAATATCTTATTTTTAATGAACTGGAAGCCACTCTGCTAGCATTTCCAGCCACAGTACAGGATATAGATCTTTCCCCCCACACCCACCTTTCAAACCCAGAAATTTCATGTAACATTCTATGCTTAATAAACTCTACAGTCCTATCCTCCATGAATATAATTAATTCTTGGAAAATTAATCTGTTGGGTTGCTGTCAGTTTTTCGTGTTGTATGGCCATGTTCTAGAAGTATTCTCTCCTGACGTTTTGCCTTCATCTATGGCAGGCATCCTCAGAGCCTTCGACAATACTATGAATTTGTTAATGGCTATTAACTAAGCTAAATGAAATCTCCTAGATGAAAAGCGGTATGCCACAGTACTTCTTATATGACAAATCTCAGAATCTCACAGCCAACATGGGCAGTAGTTATGTTGGCTGGGTTCTTCTCAAAACTGCAATCCAAAAATACATTGTACAATACATGCAGTAGGCATTTAAATAACCAGCTATAGAGAAACTACCATGAGGGAGAACTATTGTCTGCATTCTCTTTCTCCCATCTTCCTGAAAATGTCTGTCAGGACACTGTATAAAAAAATGATATTGGAAGCCCTTAAAAGAAAATGAACCTTTTGTTAAGATGCAGTTTACATACATGTGCAAATAATGAGGTGGGAAAGAAAAAAACCAGGAATATTGCAAAGGTCTGATTTTATTTCATATGCAATCTGGATGTCAATTAGATGTACACATATTGACAATTCTGACACTAGATGGCAGTATTGGTCGTTTCTAGTATTTCCATCTTTCATTTTTAATTTTGCGATCAATTTCCAACCCACCTGCAAATTTGTGGCTGATATATATTCCCACACTTCCACACACCTGAGCTGCCTATAGAAAATATGTAATGTACAGTAGAGAAGCCAGATAGCTAAGACACATGTGTCTTTTAAGAACAGTGTCTACTTTTCAGATGAATCTGAGGCCACATCTAGACTGACTATTTAAATTGGTATGAGTTTGGATTACAGTGCACATGGGCTGATATGGTTTCCCAGGGAAAGCACCTCAGGTTAAAATAATAACACGGCTGCACCCCAAATTGACATAATTCAGGAAAAAGCCCAAACCTGTATCTATGAAGAACCAGCTGTGGCTGTATCAACAGGCAGGCAGCCCAGGGATGCAGTGGGATGGCAGTCTTCTATTGCCCTCTTCTTCTCTAGGGGACCATCTTCATGGTCAGCAGTCCCTCTTCCTCCTTCCATGCCGTGTGACTGGCAAAGGAGCCTTGGAGAAGGGAGAGGGGGTGTCAGTTGGACCCCAGCCTAGTGATGCCAAATTGGTTTAGCACAGCTGGACAGCGTGGATATCTTGACACTATGGAGGAGGCTCAGGGCACCCATTTCAGGCTGTAATGGAGACCAGAATGGGCATTTTGAATGCCCATTCTGGCCTGCATTGTGCAGCTGTGTAGAACCACCATGAAACATACAAAATTAAGGGTGCATCTACATTGTAAAATTAATGCAATTTGACACGAATTTAACTCTATAGCTCAGTGCTATGGAATCCCTGGAGCTGAAGTTTTAAAAGGCCTTTAGCCTTTTAAAACTTCAGTTCCACCAGAAAGTACTGGTGTATCATCAAATTACAAATCCCATCCTCAACTTCTATAGAAAAAAAATATCAAGATGGTACTTTCCTTTATCTTTTCAAATATTATTATTATTTATTATTATTATTTCCCACATTTCTAACCCACCCTTCTCAACTCCCGAGGGGGAACTCAGGGCAGCTTACACCTGCAACAATTCAATGCCACAAGATAATACAAATATAACAACAGTTTAAAACAGTAAATAGAACATTAAGGTAAAAACACATTAAAAACATTGTCATCAATCCATATAGCAAATTCCAGTCCGATTCAATATCCAAAGTGCTGTCATGCTTGCTGTCAAAGGCTTGGTCCCAGAACCATGATTTAACCTTCTGTTGGAAAGAAAGGAGGGAAAATGCCGACCTGATCTCGTTGGGCACAAAGCAGTTGGCTAAACTTGGATTTTAATATCAAAATCACAAGACTGAGTAATTTTAATGAGAGATGTCAATGGGAACGCATGTCATTTTGATGCACAGGGTTATAACATGAACAAAATACACACATTGCATCCTCAAGATACACTTTTGTGTTAGACATTATTATTATTATTATTATTATTATTATTATTATTATTATTATCTTTATTTGTACCCTGCTAGCATCTCCCGAAGGACTTGATGCAGCTTACATAGGCCAAGGCCAACACAACACAACACAACAATACAACACCTAAAGCAAATTTAAAACAGTTAAAGCAATATTAACAACAAGCAATAAACAAAAGAACAAGACACTATAAAACTGGGCCGGGCCAGAGTGATGGGTACAAGATTAAAAGTGCTGATGTGACAGGAGGTATGCAGGATTATAGGGTAAGTGCAGTGTGCAGTGTGCAGCAATCTTAGTTCTACTAAAGTGCTTCTGGGACTTGGTATTGGAGATTCCTAATCTGGACATATGTAGAAATCCAATGATACTGCACTAGAAGAGAGGACCTTCCAAATTTGGAAGTCTATGGGCTTGTCCACACCAAGCTCTTACCACAAACTGGTCCAGAAATCAAACTTAAATGTCCATATGACATCCAGGGACCTCAGCTTTTCAGCATGGGGGTAAACCAGGATGAGTCACATGAAGCAAAGTTGGAGGATGATCCAGAGGTTCATCAAAACTTTTCAGAAGTGCTGCAGTTTGGGATGAATGTGGATAGCAGACCCACATTCAAGGTGACCCACTCGGGCTAGTACCATCATCTGCCCAATTGGGGCACTGGCACCATTCACTTCTCTCTGTGCTTGGTGAGAAAAGGAGATGGAATGGAGCCATATTGCTTCTGTCATTATGCAGCTGGCCAGAGAACTCTGGAGAGCTGCTGGGCATCTTTGCTAATATCAACAAAGGTGCCCAGAAATGGCCAGCAGTTCTCTGATAGGGCAGCAAGGGTGACAGTACAGTGGGGCCAAACCAGTTCCAGCTCAACTGGACAGTCTGGACTGTGCCCTTGCTACTGCTGTGGGTTGGGAACAGCTCCACAGCTTCAGGGGACAGCTTGTGTAGATTTGCAAATTGACAGCTTGTTCACTCATAGGTAAAACTGTTTTGTCCATAGTGTCTTATGCTGTCCTATGAAGTAATCGTAGTTAGCATGATTTATAGAATGCAGTATCAATACCATAACCACATGAAAGACTCTCCTGCTCTGAGATAAATTGGCTTATGGTTTCTCTAATCCTTTGCCATGTACTTGATCAGATTATAAATCACAGGGAGAAGCAATGTGAGTTTTGAAGAGTTTCCTCTATCTACATGCCAGTAAGGCTATATTATAATCCCAAATCATAATCAAAGCATCAATGAGCATTTAACTAAAGACCTATGGAGACTCATCTTTGGGTGGTTTTTAAATCTTATTTTTGGCAAACTAATAATTGTGTTTATAAATGGTGGCATTATCAGATAAAAGAGATGCTGATTTAAACACCATGGTGCCTCTTCCTTTGAAAATGAAAGTTTTATTAAATTACTGCTACTTGTTTCCAGCAGTCTGTTTTGATACTATGGAAGCGTTCAAAGCAGAAAAAGAAGATTAGAGAAAGAGCAAATGATGCAAAGAAATCTGTGAAGTTAGATCAATTGAAAAAAAATGTTTGTGCTTTTTTGCACCTTTCAGCAACTGGAAGACAAAGCCTAAGGAAATCTGCACTTTTCAGAGTTGCCACAGGTTCCCTTCTTGTCCTTATCTATGCTTTCAATTGCAGATAGACTACAGGCAATATCTCCCTGCTGAAAGTATGATTGTGTCTCCATATGCTTTTAAAATGATAGGAGCAGGCCAGATTTTTTTTTTAAAAAAAGGGGGCAATACCGCTTTCTTGGGGATACAGTTTCAATAAAGAATAAATACATAAATTATCCTTCTTTTTTCTCTTTGTCACACCAAGCAATTCATAGCATATTACAAAAGATCTCAAAATTGTCCATATAGGTGACTGAAATAGTAACACTCTTGCTTTCTGACGGGTCAATGTGCACAAATATTGTTTCATGCATAAAATTCTATTTAAAATATTGTACAAAATTACCTTTTGGAAAGGTACAAAATATATAGGGAAGGGTAAAGTTTCCCCTGACATTAAGTCTAGTTGTGACCGACTCTGGGGGGTGGTGCTCATCTCCATTTTGAAGCTGAAGAGTCGGTGTTGTCCATAGACACCTCCAAGGTCATGTGGCCAGCATGACTGCATGGAGCACTGTTACTTTCCCGTAGAAACGGTACCTATTGATCTACTCATATTTGCATGTTTTTGAGCTGCTAGGTTGGCAGAAGCTGGGTCTAACAGCGGGAGCTCTCACTGCTCCCCAGATTTAAACCACCAATCTTTCAGTCAGCAAATTCAGCAGCTAAGTGGTTTAATGCGTTGCGCCACCAGGGGGCCCAAAGTAGACATGAAACATAAATTAATTTTGTTTTAGAGCTGGTTTCCATCTCGAAGATATCTCATTATATATGTATATGACCCAAAGTATATATGTAACATAGATTAATTTTGATTTAGAGCTGGGTTCCATCTCAAAGATATCTCATTATATGGAAATAAAGGCATGCCAAAACTCTATAAAATCCAAAATCCAAAACACATTCCAAGCATACTCAGCCTATCCTTAACAACACCTCAGCTCCAGCAAAATATACGGGACACAGGCTTCCTTCACTGGTTTCATGAAGAAAGTCACCTTATTGCTGAACAATTTTTTATACGTCCAATGGCTTTAGTTCATTTGGCCAAACTTAGTGGATAGAGGCTAGCTGGAACAAAGATAGTAAGGGTAGGGTGTCTATCTAAGGAGGGGGGGGGGGGAAGAAAGACAAAAGGCAAAAAAAAAGGGGGGGGGAAAGCAATAACAAAAGAGGACACACAAAAGAATAACCTCTTATATTTTCAGCTGCTTTAAAAATGCCCAGTTCCCCACCCCTGCCCGGTGCCCTCGGCTTATTCATGGTGGTGCAAACTGAGTTCAAAGTGAGAAAAGTTTGCACTAACTCGGGAAGGAGAAGAGAAAGAGAAGGGATATTTTCCTTCCCAGTGTGTTCAAGCAAATGAAAAACAGGACAATTGTTATAGTATTAATATATGACTGATTTGAAAAATTAAATGTAATAATAATAATAATAATAATAATAATAATAATAATAATATTCTGCTCTATCTCCCCTGGGAGACTCAGGGCAGATTCCAACAAACATTCAATGCCTCAATAATAGTAAATACAAATATAAAAACTCAAGATAACCACACATAAAGAGCAAAAATTAAGAAAAATGATAGCTAAAACAATTAAGACAAAGTGTATAATAATAATAATAATAATAATAATAATAATAATATTCTGCTCTATCTCCCCTGGGAGACTCAGGGCAGATTCCAACAAACATTCAATGCCTCAATAATAGTAAATACAAATATAAAAACTCAAGATAACCACACATAAAGAGCAAAAATTAAGAAAAATGATAGCTAAAACATGTATATATATGTGTCTTCAATACAGAGCCAGTATGGTATAGTTTTTTAAGTGTTGGACTAGGACTCTGGAGATCAAGGTTTGAATCCCTGCTCAGCCATGGAAACCACTGGTTGACCTTGGGCAAGTCACACTCTACTTCAGGCCCCTTCCACACTGCTGTATAAAATTCACATTGAACTGGATTACACGGCAGTGTGGACTCAGATAATCCAGTTCAAAGCAGATATTGTGGATTATCTGCCTTGATATTCTGGGTTATATGGCTGTGTGGAAGGACCCGGAAACCGAGCCTGCCCTAACATACTGTATTTTCTAAAATTATTTAAGAGGAAGACTTTTATGCAAGAAGATATATAATATAATATAATAATGTGTTAGGTCACAGCAATTTCTGATCCGGCTTTCCTTTTCCCAATTCTTTTCATATTGCTTGAGTGCAATATGTGTAACAAGCTAAAACAATTTTCTCTGTATTACTTTTGTTGATATCTGCTCATGTTTTTATTCCGGGGTTTTTTTTTTACTGTTTACCTGGTAACATAAAAGAGACTCATTACAGTTCAAGTGTTCTTTACAATTCAGTCAGTTGTCTATTCAAGTGTCCAAAAAATCTTCATAAAATGAAGGTTAATTTCAATTATATTCTGGTTAAACTGTACTATAATATACAAAACACAATTATTTTTTGTAAAAAATTGACATCTCTAACCACAGCACTCTGTTAAAATTTCCTTTTAAGAATAGTCCATTACCAAATGTTGCCAAAACAAACAAACAACCCTCAAAAGTTTGCCTGCCAGTAGAAATACATCAAGGAGCTGTCCAGCAGTAAATTTGACATATTGCCATAATACCAAGGTAGAGAAAGATTTTTTTTGTGTGTGCTGAATTTAATTTTCCATCTGTCCAGATAGTGGTGCTATAACCCTGTTCTTTGCAGGAGAAAACAATGAATGAAAATCCTGGTATGCATTTCATTTTTGGCCATCAATAAGTAAAGGTTTTAAGGTTTTAACTTAGTACTGGTAAAAAAAGAAAAGAAAAAGAAAGAACAGACACTTCTTATGTGTGATTTTGCATACCTTGTCAACCTGTATATGAAACCCCTTTTTGAACATAAATTACCTTATCCTTCCCCTGTTGCTTTTTCATACCCTGCTTGTTCAAATTTGAAAAGAAATCAACACAATGAAAGGCAAGATTTTCTTTCTTGCAATAATACTGGAAAATATATTTGTTTATACTAAGCAGATGGTACTTGGTCACTCTTAGGCCCCTTCCACACAGCTGTATGAAATCCACATTGAACTGGATTATATGGCAGTGTGGGCTTAGATAATCCAGTTCAAAGCTGATATTGTGGATTATCTGCCTTGATATTCTGGTTCATATGGCTGTGTGGAAGGTTCCTTAGAGCAACACCTGACAGGAAAAGAAAGTGCTAACTTCAGAACTAAGTTCTTTAATTATATGAAAGAATGAGATTTGGTAAAACCATACAGCTCTTCCTGACACTCTTCGCAGAAAAACAGGAGGTCATTTTCATTAATATAGCATTTCATTCTGTTGGCTTATGAGACTACTCTGATGAGAGTCTTTGGTTCCCATTTGGATGATCCCATTTCTAGTTTCAACTGGGTCATGAAATTCTCAGTGACTGAGTTACTGGTTTTTTTTCCACAGGACATCATTATAGTGTTTTGATATCACTTCCAATACCATAGAGGGCCCTTCCACACAGCCTTATATCCCTAGGCCCTTCCACACAGCTGAAAAATATCCCACATTATCTTCTTTGAGCAGTGTGGACTCAGATAACCCAGTTCAAAGTAGATATTGTGGGATTTTCCGCCTTGATAGTCTGGGATATAGGGCTGCATTGAAGGGCCCCCAGAATATCAAGGCAGAAAACCCCACATTATCTGAGTGTGGATTTAGGTCCTTTCCAAACAGTCCTATATCCCAGATTGTCAAGGCAGAAAATCCCACAGTATCTGCTATTTATATGTTGGGTTGTATAAATTTTGTTAGTATGGATGTATTGTTGTTGTATTTGGGTATTGAATGTTTTATGCCTTTTAATCCGCCCTGAGTCCCTTTGGGGAGATAGAGTGGAATATAAATAAAGATGATGATGATGATGATGATTTGCTTCTCCTTCTCCTTCTCCTTCTCCTTCTCCTTCTCCTTCTCCTTCTCCTTCTCCTTCTTCTTCTTCCATTTCTCAAGTCTTGCAGTTTCTCAAGTCGCTCCTGACACGACAAAAAAAATATTATTATTTGAACTGGGTGATCTGAGTCCACACTCAGATAATGTGGGATTTTCTGCCTTGATCTTCTGGGATATAAGGCTGTGTGGAAGGGTCCTTAGATAATCCAGTTCAAAGCAGATAGTGTGGGATTTTCTGCCTTGATCTCTAAGATTCAGTTCCCATGGTTCCATCCAATGGAATTCTGGGATGTGTAGTTTTGTGAGCTATTTATAATTCTCTGCCAGAACACTTCAACCTGCGGCCTTCCAGGTGTTTTGAACTTCAGTTCCCAGAATTCCTGACCATTGAACAAGCTTGCTAGGACTTCTGGGAGTTGAAGACACAAACACCTGTATGGCCACAGGTGAAGAAGCCTGATCTACTGTCTCACTAAACTAAAATCCCAGCTTCCATGAGATGCAGCTGTGGCAGTTAAAGTGATACCAATGTACTGTAATTGTATAGTGTGAAAAAAGACCACTTGAACTCATCCTACCTTTCCCAGGGTTATTTTGAAGACAGAACGGGAAAGAGGAGAGGTATGTATGCTGCCGCAAATTCATTGGAGCAAGTCAATCTATAGAAATAAAATTATGTTTTGCCTTAAAATATAGTAAAATATAGAGGAAAAAAATGTAGTATACACAAAATTCAAAGAGGCAGATGTATGTGTGCCTCAATTATGTTTTCCTTGGACTTTCACTATATTTAGCAAGTATGTTTGGGGCTATCTGACATAACGTATAGGCTATGGGATAACAGTAAATTCACTTGTGAGACCTATTTTTAATGGATTTACATCAAGTTTAACAATGTAAAATATAGGTTGTGTGGCATGTGTGAAATTCAGTTTGGAAGGAAGGCCTAAGGGGACCCTAATTATTTCTTCAGTCATTCAAATTAGTATGGCACATGACAGTAAAGTTTTTGATGGACTGAATTTAAAATAAAATAAATTGATTTGCTCTAGGACCAATTTGCTTTTAGCCATCCACAGTATCCACTGAACTCTTCTCCAGACTCATATCTCAAATAAACTGATTTTATTCTATCAGCTTTCTTCACCATCCAGCTCTCATATTTATGCATAGTTACGGAAAATCACCATGGAATAGTTTTACTCATGGCATTACACTGCTGTTGAGAAACTAATAATAATAATACACTTTATTTATATTCCGCTCTATTCCCCTGAGGGGATTCAGAGCGGACTACAGTATAAGCATTTATAGGCAAACATTCATTGTGTTTTATACAGTGAACAATGACATACAATACACAAACAAAGGCAAAGGCTTGCTTTTCCATCTTTGGTGTATGGCGGCTATGCTCAACTCTGGTTATGGCGAGATTCTCTTGTTCCATTTTCCATGCTGAAGAGCCTGCTGTCAATAGACCCTCCTGGTCATGGCTTGCTGGGATGGCTGCAGGGCACGTTTTACCTTGCCACTGAGGCTGTACCTATTAATCTACTCACATTACATGTTTTTGAACTGCTAGGTAGGCAGAAGCTAGAGCTGACAGTGGGAGCTCACCCTGACTTGCGGCTTTGAATAGCCAACCTTCCGGTCAGCAAGTTTTTCTGCAGCTAAAGGTTTAACCCACTGAGCTACCACTGCCCCTGTTACTACAAGGTGGTGGAATCAGAGTTTGTCATTTCCCAGTCTACTAAAAAGTCCCAGTACTTTGACCAGGAAAATCCTCGCCTCAGCATACCACTGCTCCAAATAAATCATGCAAAGGATATCATGTAATTCGTCAAAATAAGTTGTACCATAAGGCACGGTAAATATACAAATGATTGAAAGTCCATTATACCTTAGCTTTTGGTCTACTAAACAAACAAACATTTTCCTTTGCAAGAGAGTTTGTTCTTTCTATATTGTTTCAGTGCCTAGTTGCTCATTTAAATAAATAAATAAATCAGCTACTCCCAAAAGCCTTCCAATCATTAGTGTAAATGAACGGGCTTAATGGTAAATAATGATGTAGCTAAACTAAGACCATCTCATTTGATGTTGGTTTAGTTTATTAAGAAAAAAACATTGTCACAGTGATTACCACTGGGAATTTTTTCTCCCCATTCATTGCTCTTTCTAAAAATGTTACCAGAAATAGCAATTTTACCATATTTATAATTAAATAGAAATAGAATACTTCAGGCACTATAGCTATTAAAGAGAGTAACTCATCTAGGAATATGACTGCTTGCTAAACCCAGTGACACTGAATCCAGCTACTCGTGGTCTACAGAGAACAGAATAATATTCTTTTGTATTCCCTGCTGCCCCGAAAGATGGGATGTTCCAGAGGCAATCATTATACACAGGGCTTGTTTTTCTCATGGAACGTGCTTCCCCACAAGTGGAAACACGTTTTTGGAAATACAGTGCTTTAAAAAAATAGACAATTCAATCAATTTGGCTTTGTTGAATTTGACCTCCAGTTCTTTCTGTTGTGAATATGGAGACATTTGAAATTTTTGTCATTTTATGTATTTATTTACTACATTTATATGCCACTTTTCTCACCTCGAAGCAGCTTATAAGTTATATGTAAATACAATATATATTATTAGCATAGCACAATATTAGTAAAATGCATTTCCATATTGTACTACACCACTATACTGTAATACTAGTAATATTACATATAATATGAAATATATAATTATTATATTGTATTATTAGTAGTATTATATTGTTTTACATTATAATATTATCAATGTTATATTATATTATTATATTATATTATATTATTAGCACAGCACAATATTCATATTATATATTACTATATTGCACTATACCACTATACTGTAATATTATTATAAAATATAAAAAATATAAATATATAATTCTTATACTGTATTATTATTAGTATTATATAGTATTACATTATAATATCATTTTAGGAATGAAACTGAAATGACTGAATATATTAAGATATAGTATACATGAAACTACACAGCTGTAGACAAATGAGTATCAAAATGTGTACAATATTTTGAGCAAACCCTTGAGCTTCAGGTGTAGAACGGGAAACTGGCTGAATTCATAGACTTTTTCCATGTACAGAATGTTAATTTTAAAATAATTCTTGCTTTGTGAACGCAACATCATTTCCACAAATTTGCTCTCCACTAACGTTGCTAAGAATGGGTTTGGGTCTCGGTGAAATTTTGGAGGTTCCACTGAACTTCATTTATTTCCTCAAGGTCCCTTGAGTCTTTGTGGAGAAGGGGAATCACACAATCACTGCCATCCACACCCAGTGCCTCCCTGCATACCTGCAACTTTGTTCTTTGACTGATAGCCAGAGCTGCCCATGCTTAAGGGCCAGTTCAACCAACCAGGAGCAGCTCTCAGAGAGAGGAATTGGCAAAGAATCAGGAGAGGTAGGTTCTTGTAGGTTTTTTCGGGCTATAGGGCCATGTTCTAGAGGCATTTCTCCTGACGCTTCGCCTGCATCTATGGCAAGCATCCTCAGAGGTATGCTTGCCATAGATGCAGGCGAAACGTCAGGAGAAATGCCTCTAGAGCATGGCCCTATAGCCCGAAAAAACCTACAAGAACCTAGTGATTCCAGCCATGAAAGCCTTCGGCAATAAATCAGGAGAGGTGCTTGCCCATCTTATGGAGGCAGAAGTGGTGGTGATGGTGGCTTTGCCGCTACTACTCCCCCTCCTCTGAGAACTTGATAGCCTTTGGGTCTGTGTTTTCAGTCACCATCATCATTGTTGGAGGTCTAAAGTATGACATTCTCAGATTAGTCATGATATGTAATTTCAGCTTCTGAAATTTAATGTATTCAAGGTCAAGGCATGCTTAGGTTCCCAATGATCAAATAAGGCATGAACAGGTTGAAGGGAAAGAACAGAGGCTTTACTCATTTGGCCAAAGTGGGTGTTAGGAGAGTCTACACTCTCAAATCAGACATGAGGCAATGGATACTTGCAAACGCATTTATAGAAGTTTGACAGCTATTCATATAAAGAACTTTTGCCATCCCAAGCACTGATTGATGCAGGCTGGTGCAGGATAGGATCCATGTGCTGACTGGTTATGGTGTGCCATCTGCTGCTGCCACTGACTAGACTCAGAGTCTGGCAGGAACATGAATAAACTTTCATTGCTCAGTTTGAAGTTTGTGACTGTTTCTTGGGCCCATCTTTGGTGAGTATGTGGGGGAAAGGAATGTGGGTACAGTTTAGGTTGATGGGTGCCAATGGTTGTATTCCTGCCAGCCTCGGTGAGACAATGGGTCTGAGCTGGCAAAACAATGAGTGATAATGGATATTACAAAGTTTATAAGACTTTACAATGAAATGGACATCAAGTTCTCCAAAATATAAAGTCTTCCTCAGGTGGAAAAGTATATACAAAAATATTCTACGTCTGTGACTGGTGTAAAAATCACTGTGTATATAAGTTTTATGTTCTTTGTACATACGTTCAATGTTGTATTATATAAGTTGCAAAAAAATATTTATCTCTATGATTGATGTACTACTGCTTGTAGTGGATTTGTGTCTTTGTGATTTTGGGAATCCATTGTCTTTTTGATAATGGGTGTTGTTATACCTGAATAGATTCTCAGAAAGAGACAAGGGCAGGACATTTGGTAACTCCGTGATCTTTTGATCTGCCTGGCGATTAGCTCATTGTTGGGTACACAAAGGTATTGTTAGATGATTATGTTTCCCTCTGGAGTGTGTGTGTGTATGCTTGTAAAACTGTAGATTCAGACCAGAGGTAATTTGAACTGGGTTTGTGAGGGAATGGTCACCGTTAGGCTTAACCACTGGGATCTTTCATGGCATTCACTTGGCCATAGGTTTTGGGATTCTTTTGGGGTCCTGGTGTTTCAACAATAGTCATCTTGGCTTCTAGGGGGAGGTCAGACTTGATCGACTCTAGAACCCATTTAATTTGTCTTTTTAGTAGTCTATGATATTCATAGAACTCTTATCCAGGATCACATTTCAAATTAGTCGAGTTACTAGCTTGTAAAACAGAATTTTGTATATTGCTTTGGAATTTCATCAATTATTCAATGGTTGTAAAAAAAAAACTTTGACAGATAATGCTACTGCCAAGAAAGAAAAGAAAAGCTGATAAATAGTAAGATGCCCTTCTGGTATGCTGGACCCTGGTAATGTGCACTAGCTCATGATATCACTTTGTTCCTCTCTAGCCTTAACTATCCATTAATGAGTATCCATTCTGAGTATCAAATCCAGTATGCAGAAAATAATATATCAGAGTAAATCATCACTGATAATAGATTTCAAAACATGTTATACTTTGAACCTTCTGTTCTCTGGAATTTTGTGATATGAAATAATTTCTAAGGCTAAATAGTAGGGAAGGGCCGCAAGGGCAGAGGATTCATCACCTTTGTGACTGTTACAAATCAAGAAATCTTAAAGGCTTCCACAAAACAACTTCCCCCACTATTTTTTGCACTAAAATAGATTAACGTGACAGTTTCTCTGAAAATTATTTCTAAGGCTGTAAGTTTAGAGGAGCACTTCATAGAATTAGTTGTATGAATAGCATTGTTCTGTCAGTGCTGCATTATGTTTCCTAATTGATTTTACTTAGCGAGCACTAAAACTATATCACATTACAATAATTTGCTGACTATAGATATAATTTTAACAGCTTTTCTCTTTTATATACCTATGCCGAGATTGTGTTCAAATCTGAATAAATTAAGTATATATGTTGTAATTTATCCTTTCTCCAAACCTTTTTCCAACCAATTGTAGTTTTTCCTCTCCTTCTTCTTCCACTTTCTTTTTCCAGGCGACACTCCCATTCTGTCTACTGAGCATGCTCAGTCCTCACTGGGGACTGAGCATGCTTCCTTATTCTTCCCTACAGCCCCCCCCCCCAATTTTGTACTTCTGCAAATCTCAGTTTTTCCTAAGTATCTTTATAGTTCACACACATTTCTCTGTGGCTCACTGTTTCTTTCTGTTCTGTCAACAGCAGTCATCATACTTGTTCTTTACTTAAGGAAGTGATGGTTTCTTAACTTGATATAAATGGTACATTCACCACGTTTTGGAGTATCAAGCCATGCACTTTTCTCTTCTAATATGGAAAACAATGCAAATTGCATTTTAACTATATCTGTTTTAACTTTTAAAAGCCATCTTGAGTCCCAAGGCTGGGGAAAAGGAGCACCATTTTCAGTACCATCATATCAATTATTTCACAAGGTGAGGCTCTAGTTCTATTCCAAGGTGAACCATGATATCATTCAGAGGCAACCCCACCTAACAAACCCATTAAGAAGTGCTCCAAGGTGAATGTTTTCATCAAGCATGACCCTATGGTCAACTTCCAGCAAAAAATCTACCACAGAGTTGTGTAGGAGGATTTAGAGATTCCTAGAGAGAACATATCAGTCAGGTCACAAATAATCAAATCTGCAATAGTTAAACCAACATGTAATATCACTTCCAGTAAGGCAACAAGATGGGAAAACAAAATCTATGGATTCAAGAGGAGTTGAAAATTGGCTTCTAGCCATACATTTGTGGAATGATAATGCTGGAAGGGACTGCAAGCGCATCTAGTCCAACCCTGTAATTCAGGAATGCCCAACTAAAATATTCCTGAGATGTGACCACTGGACTTCTCTCTAAAGAACCTTCAGAGAAGGAGTTTGCCGTACTCCGAACGAGCCTATTCTGCTCTTACAACTCTTACAGTGAAGAAGTTCTTCCCAATGTTTAGGTGGCATCTCATTTCTGGTAATTTGAACTATGTTTATGTTCTAGACTGTGGAACAGCAAAACAAAACAAATCAGAACCCAAAGCTACTATATCTTCTACATGATATCCCTTCAGCTGTCTTGCAGTATTTAAACTACTGGAGTATACACTTGCTCAGTAAATATACACCTAAATTTATGAGTGCAACAATTTATTCTAGACTCTTTTTTCCAAACATGCTTCTCCCTGTCTCTCAGTCTCTCAGTCTCTCTCTCTCTCTCTCTCTCTCTCTCTCTGTGTGTATAGCCATCTTGTCTCTCTGTGTTTGAAAGCATTAAGCTTTGGTTCTTGACATCCACCTTTTTCAATGGTCATTGTAGGTTTCAGGTCTTCAGGGTATTCAAATGTATATTTCACGGTAACATTCAAGAGCAAATCTCAGGATTTTTGAACTGGAATTCTTCACAGTCTCTTTCTCCAGTCCAACTTCTCGCCATTCCATTCCTTCTTGCTATTGATGTTTGCTGTTTCATTTCACTCTAATTATTCCCACTGGTGGCAAGAGGCAGGTACTCCGTCACTACCAATGGATGTCTAGCTGCCACCACAGCTTTCTCTTGATTATGAAATTTAATGGCTCACCTGGGAAAAAATTAGTCTTACTTTGAAAAAAAACCTCACTCCAACACAAATACGGTGTTGACAGTTTGGGGATTATTGCAACAGCTGCTTTGTAACTACTGCTTCTCTCAGTTGTCATTTCAAATAGTTCACAGTGCTGCTCTTGGCTTACCTTTGGGTGAATTCACTGGCTTTAAGTGGGCTTATACTGCTTTGGAAAAAGAAGCAGGCTTTCACTCACTCCTGTAAAGGGATCAGATGGAAGAAATATAATCAGCTACTTCAGCAAAGGCCTTCAGGAGCCAGAAAGGGTTTTTTTTCTTACTTAGATTTTTGAGTAGGAGTTTTGTTCTTTTTTAAAAATTTGTGCGACACCAGACATTTCCAAATAGGTAAAGTATCAGCAGGAAAATCCCCCCCCCCCCCCCCCCCCGGCAACAGTTTCAGCAGATGAGTTTTTTGCTTGCCTTTCAGGCAAGGTGTGACTTGTTGCCCCAATGTGAAGTCAGCATAGAGTTGCTGTCTGCTTTCTGTCAAAATGACTGATGTGCCTATTTGTATATATGTCAGGACCAGAGATTGGGAAAGCTATTGTTTGAACTACAGTTTTCAGAATCTCTCAGTGACTGGATATCATTGAATGCCATATACTAGAAAGAAAAAAAGAAGAAGTGTCCAAGTTCAACACCCAGAACACTGCACCAAAGTATCTTTTAATATCTACCCAATCATTCCTCATAAAGAGCCCAGAGTTGTATTGCCAGGCGAGTTCCCCAAAAGATGGCAATTTCAGAGAAACTCCTCATATGTTGACTTATCCTTGGAAAGTTTCAACATGTGTCCACATTATGGTGTAAACTGTCATTTTGAATAATTCTTGTGGCTAGCTAGCACGTACCAGTGAACAATACCAATTTGTCATTGCCTGTTCCGTTTCACTACCTGAAGGTGAAAGCAAACCTCCCCGACAAAGGTAGAGGCAAAACCAAAAACAAATATTTGTTTTATTTTTTATTGTACCTGCTTATTAACAAGCTCTACCCTTCTCCCAAATCACATGTCACATCTGGTGTCTAGCAAATTTGGAAATGCATGTTCATTTTTTTTCTCACAGTCTTCTCTGTATTCTCTAAGTTCTAACATGCTTTACCAATATTATCCTAGTTAAGCATTAGGGTTATTTTGTATTTCTCTTTCCCTTGCTTGATCCCTGTTGAATCTGTCTTCTGGAACAATAACTGTGTTTACTGGCAGCAGCCATTTTTACTGCTTCCAAGACACACATACATCAGCCACAGCTGCATAAAAACATGAATTCTAATAAATGAGTACACACACATTTCCAAAGTATTATTCTCACCCTAGATTTTGTAGCATGCTTTTTATCCAGCTGTCTATTATTTCTATTCTACAATAATAAACTCTTTACCTTTGATTAAAATGTACTTTTTGCCTTGAGCTATTGTATGTTGTCTGCAATATTGTTTAATGTATTGACTATAACACAAGGGTGAGGAAAATGCTCTGTGTGCAAATCTCTAACTTACTTAGGACCTTAACCCATGGATTCTGGGCTCTGTTTCTATGTGCTTCAGAAACAGAGTCCCATGGGAGTCTCACAGAGGCCATCACATGAAGTAAGGGCACTTCTGTTGGGCCTCCATGGGACTCCATTTTCACAGCACATGGAAACTGAGCCCAGAATGAGTTTTGAGGTGTTTGGTGCTACTCGTCCCTAAACGTGGAAAAGGAGGGAGGGGGGGCTGAAGAGGAGGCAGACCTTGACAGCAAAAGGATGTGGGATGGCAGAAGACAGACCTCAATGGGAGAGAATGAAGTAAGACAGTTCCTTTCGCTTTCCACTGCTTTCCCCCTGCTCATGGAATGAGGTCCTTAGTAGAGCACCAGCCTAATACTAATTGCATGGATTGATTTGTTGATGCAATTTGCAAAGGCGCTAGAGATCCTTTGGGTTTATGTAATTAGCATCCTCCTTTCCCCTCAGTCCTTGTGGTTCCAGAGCTCACTTTTCACTCTGTTCTGCATCTACCTTCTGGTTAGAAGCAAATAATTTAGATTATTTTTTTCTTTATGTCCCTACAATTTCAGTCTTAATTTCCAAGAGGAATATATGTTCTCTCAATGTGTGTATTTGAATGATAAGCTCTGAGCAATTCTGGTTGGCAATTAATACATAATACATCACTATGAGATATTCCCAAGTCATAGATTTTGGCCTGGAAACCAAAGGGCTTGGGGCAATCCTGAATAGCCAATCCTATTGACATTTCAGTCAGAAAAGAAAAGCAGAGTGATTACTGGACTCTTCTAACTCCATACCAAAAAGGATGACTTTAAGGGAGTATTTAAATGCCAGGAAGAATAAATTGTGTTAAGAAGCCAGATTCTCCTGGAAAGCACCACACAATCCCTATATTTTGTGTTTTGCAGTGGTTGCTCTACTTAGACTGGAGAGATTCAAATATTATGATTCAAGGTCTCATGTAGCCAAAGCAAAACAAAACATAAAACAAAACAACCCCCTCCCCCCAAAATAAAACCCTCACTACATTGAGCCACTTTCATCCTGCCTAAGTTAAAGTTTATTGAACTTACCAGTAAAGAAATTCCCTTTCTGTTGTCATTATTTGCCATCAACTCAGCTTATAGTGACCCTATGAATGAAAAACACCGAAGAGCCCTGGTCACCAACAGTCCTGCTCAGGTTTTGTAGACTGAGGCCTATGACTTTCCTTGTTGAGTAAATACATCTCTAATGCATTCCTCTTTTTCTACTTCCTTCTGCTTTTGCTGTTTGTCCTGTACTCTCACAATGAATCCAAAATACAATACCTTCAGTGTAGTCATCCCCATTTCTAGTGAGAGTTTGGGTTTAATTTGCTCTCAGACCTATTGATTTGCCTTTTTGAAAGTCCATAGTGTCAGTAGGACTCTCCTCTAGCAGCACAGCTTAAATGAGTTTATTCTTTTTCTGTCAGTTTTCTTTCCTGTCCAGTTTTCACAACAGTGCACATAAATTGGAAATACCATGGCATGGATGATTCAGACTTTGGTATTTAATGATATATTTTTACACTTCAGTTCTTTCATAGATGCCTTTCAAAGTTTTAGTCTCCTTCTGATTTCTTGACTACAGTCTCAATTTTGATTAATGGCTGAGCTCATGCATATACAATCTTAATTCTATGTTTTCACCTATGTTAAATTATTTACATCACCAATAGCAAATGGTTTTGTTTTCTTAATATTCAACTATCGCCCTGTTTTTGCAGTCTCTTCCTTTACTCAGCAACAATCATTCCAAATATCAATTATTTTTTGCTAATAATATCATTTCATCTACATATCAGCAATATCAGTTGTTGATATTCATTTCCCCAAATTTGAAATCTCCTTCATGCTAGACTAATTTCAATTTCCAAATATGGTGATAAAATGTACCCTTCTGTGATTCCATTTTAATTGAGAACCATAAGTCTCTATATTGTGTCCTCTCATTCTCCTCTTGTCCATATTATAGGTTACCTATCAGTTTTAACTTGTTCTTGCTCAGTGGTAAAAAGGAGGGTGTAACAATATGAGTAGCCCGGAGCAGGGTTGAACAGGTACCTGCCCTACTCTCCCTTTCACATCCAGTTTGGATAGCTGTAGCCTGGTCATGGCCTCTTGCATCCATTCTGAGGCACCTCCATGGTGTCATCATTCCAACATTTGGACTGACTGATGTGGCGATCCAGAACCCGTGTGTGTCAGTCAACCCTATTTTCAGCTATAACCTATTAAAAAGTTGTGGTATTTTTTATCCCAAGCTTCTGTTTGGTGTCATGTTTCCACAGATAGAGAGTTGTTTGCCCTGCACATGCAAACCATTTTATTTCTCTGTATTGTGTCCTGACATTTTTATCTTCTCCAGATTATAGGTTGCACATCATCAGAACAATCAGAGGTTGCAGCACATCCATTTCTTTTAGAGTGAATCTCAATTTATCATGATTTTTACAACCAAAAACTTTGCTATAATCTGTAAAGGTTGATTTTTTTCTGAATTTTTGATGGTTTCTGTTACCTAACATATGTGTACAATATTATCTCTAGTGGCATTGAATATTTGCCATTTTTACTTTGGAATCTGCTCTGAGTCTCCATGGGGAGAGAGGACAAGTTAAAAATAAATTTTATATTATACTTTATATAATGCCTCTATATATAGTTTTATATTGTATTTTATATAGTGTCTTGGAGCCCCCGGTTGTGCAGTGGGTTAAACCGCTGAGCTGCTGAACTTGCTTACCGAAAGGTCACAGGTTCGAATCCGGGGAGTGGCATGAGCTCCTGCTGTTAGCCCCATTTTCTGCCAACCTAGCAGTTTGGAAACATGCAAATATGAGTAGATCAATAGGTACTGCTCTGGTGGCAAGGTGAAGGCATTCCATGCAGTCATGCTGGCCACATGACCTTGGAGGTATCTATGGACAATGCTGGCTCTTCGGCTTAGAACTGGAGATGAACACCAACCTCCAGAGTCGGACACAACTGGACTTCATGTCAGGGGAAAATCTTCACCTTACCTTTATAGTACCTCTTTGTTGTCTCAGCTTGGATGTTTCATATATCTTACACATAGATGACAACAAGTCTTTGTTGTAAAATCTAAAGCATGATTTTGCTTTCATGACAAACAGTCCAGTAGGTACCTGAACACACAGTTTTCCTTTTCCTAGGATTTCAAATATATAATGTTTTCAGCCACTGTTTTGTTTTTCATATTTATTGGCATCTTTCCTTTTCCTAGTAGGAAAGATTTAGCTATATTGCACTAGGAGCATAACCAAAGAGGGAATAAATTCAATCTGTTCATGTGTAACTCTAATTTTTAATTACTTAGTTATGGAGTGTGTTCTTACTAAGCACTGGTGCTAGAAGAATCACATAGGACAAGTGCTGGCTGGTGTTGGGACTATTTCACTTCTTAAAAGTAGACCTATTAGTGAGGAGTTGTTTTTAGAATATGTATAACAGAAACCAAATATTTGTAGTACTGGCATAATAACAGTAGGTAATTACTTTTAGAAAACAGCTCTCCCAGACATTTATATTAACTAACTTCTTAGATTGTAGTAATTTATACGGAAATACAAGATGTATATTTATTTATGGGTAAGGAGGGCTGTGAATGTTACTCTCAGCGCCTTGAAAGAAGCTTGGGATAAAATAATAATATAATCTTATTTATTTTTACAGCCCCCTTGTTAACACTAGGCATCTGGGTCATGATAGCCCTTAAACTTTATGTCAATTTGTTTATCAGCCAATTGGGTAACAGAATAAGCCTCAGCACTTTCAAATTTGTTGGATGCAAACTAAAATAGTTTGTTACTATTTTCCAGAAGGCAAATTTGTTTTGACAAAAATCTCAAGATAAAAGAGTTCAATCTTGACTCCTAAAAATGTGAGAGCTAATTTAGCTACACCAGCTGAAGTTATGTTGAATCTGAACCCTGCTCTCAGCCTGCTGCAAATTAATCAACATAGACCTATATTGGCCAGCAGAGCGATTGTGTCCCTGGTTTCTGGAAGGTTTGGATTTGACAGAAAACAGATCCTTCCTCACTCCATTCACTCTTAGCCCTCTATCCCCCTTCTTCTGATAGCTTGTATCAGCCAACAGAACAATTTTGGCAGAAGAACCTCTGCTTGCAGATTTCTTAAAACATCTGGCAAAAGTGGGCTATGCAGCCAACAGGGGAGGTCTTCCAGCAGAAGTCCATTTCAGAAAATACAAGAGTTTCTGCCTTTTACTGGCCCACTGTAATGGGTAAATCTGTGAGTTATAATTGCACCACCAAGGATCTGTAATATACTGTACTAGAGTTCTTAGATTGTTAATAATCTGTTCTTAAGTTATATCACTGATTTGGTTAACAGTGATTTATAAAATCTGAAATTGAAAACCACTACCACAGTATTTCATATCTAGAGCAAGTGTGATAATTTTGAATTTATCAAGCTTTTTATTTACTCGTTTCTGTAAAATTTTGTTCAACTGCTATTTCACATTTGTGGTGCATTCACTGTTCTTCCTGTGTAGATTACAGCAACCCTTGATTAAAAAGGTAATATAACTTTCAAAACTTGGATGCAAAGTCTTTGGAAAAGTTCAGCATGCATAACAGGACTAAAAGTAGATTCCAAGATTTACATTATATCTTCACTTCCAGTAGCAATTTTTTTGTTCAGGGTGCCAAGCAGTCAACCAAACATACTTTTTCCAGGATACTATAATTGTTAGAGGCTCAAATAGGCAATTCCATCCTTCCCACTCCAGTGTTATTTGGCCCATGAGGCAAGATGGCTCCAGACACTTCAGAGACAAAATAAGCAGGGGCAGCAAGCAAACTAATCTTTGAAATGACAGGATGCTTTCCTGCTAGCGTTCAAACCTTTTAGAAGCCAGCAGGGGAGCTGTCTTGTCCTTAGAAGTAACAAGTGCTGGAGATGCCAGGTTCTGGTTGGGCTGAGAACAGTCATAGGAGAGTCAAAATGAGGAGAGGTGAACTAGCAAGGTCTAAAAAAATTAAAATCAGTCAGTCAGAAAGAATGAAAAGGTAAGAAGACAAGTCAAATACTGTACCTTATAGCCAATCCAAGGAGTCAGGAAGTCAAAAAGGTCATCTGCAATAAATATTCCCTGCTGGTGGGAGATGTATAGCTGCCTGAACTTGATAGCCAAGTGGCTAATTACTTGGTATGTGGTATTTACTAGGGTTGTGCTGTTTTCATTTTCACAAATGAGCTCTGGTTGGTTCACCTATTTCAGCCCTTTCAGTCAGCCATAACAGCACAGGCTCCACTGCCATTCTTTTCTGGACACAACAAACCATGTGGCTGGTGAAAATGACTCTTTTGTTTCTTTTGGCTACATGTGGAGTGCAGAGAGGCACCCACGCACCCACATAAGCTTTCCCTATGAGCCCTGCCTGCTGAGCCAATCAGAACAGAAGAATATGTTGCTGTAATATGTTGTCTGGGCTTTTGCTGTAATATATTGTCTGGGATTGGCCTCATGTAAGACGCCCCGAGTCCCCGTTGGGGAGATGGTGGCGGGGTATAAATAAAGTTTATTATTTATTTGTTTATTAAAGTCGTGTGTTTTAGCCAAGCTGAGCTTCCATTTTTCTTTTGGAAACAGGATTCAGAGAGAGATAAATCGGTGATCTCAGTGCTGCTCACAGCTCTGCATGGCTTGGCTTGTTTTTTGGTTTTTTAAAACTCAAATAGCAATAAATAAGAAGTTTATTTTCTACTTAATCAACTGCCACCTATGGTTCCCTTCACATGAGGCAAAAATGAGGAGGTAATTTGTATCTTTTTTTAAGAATGGCTAATACTCTTTCAAGTGGTGTGGCTCCCACTGAAATAAGTTTTTTAAAAAGGGTGTCTCCCTTCACTCAGCCTCATTGAAAGGGTGTTGAGGGCAAACGATCCCAGAAAGGGTGGTTTCTTAAGTCTGATGCCTTTAACCCAGGTCTTATTGAAGGATATAAAGAGAAAAGACCCCAGAAAGGATGGGAGGCTTCCCATCTTTCCATAAGGAAAGATGTGTTGAGCCAGCTTAAAGAGTTTTCCATCCATGTGATGAGGGAAAGTCGGGACAATGTGGGCCACCTCTGGCAACATGAAACCCGGGCCAAGGAAAGAAGGGAGACTGGAAAGAAAAATAGCAAAGTCTCCCTTAAAACCTGAACCCAGCTGGCTTGAGACTTGCAGTGAAGGAGAAATAGTGAAGTCTCCCTTTTTAAAGCCTGAACTCAGTGGGCTCACTGAGGCTTAGACTTCCTTCTGTGTGATGAGGGAGATGAGGGGGAAGCCTGGATGGTGTGGAGCACGGGGCAGGCAGCGCATGTGAAGAGGTTGAAGGAGAAAGGATCCCAGAAAGGATGGTTTCTTAAGACTGATGCCTGAAAATGACAGAAAGGGAGCCTCGTAAGTTCCCCATTGCCACCAATGGGCTGGATGTTCCCGGATCTTTTGGTTGCCAGATCAAAAAATTGTTTTTCCCCCCCAACCGTATTCAGGAGACTCCCAAAAATGGATCTGGGTGTCCACCAAAATCCGGATACTGAAAACAGAATGGTGTTTAACTAAATTACATACCCCTAGTATTTACACTGATGTGTGGAGCATTGGCTCTGCTTCTCTGGCTTGCCATTCTTGCACAAAGGAAAGTGTTGTCTACCCATTTTCAAGTTCTGTCTTGATAGTTCAGGTTCTGGTGTGGGGCAGTCTTCTGCAGCTGAAAGACCTTGCTATCTGTCTCCTCTGTGTGGGCTTCCTCGGAGATCATGAGGTGAGGAAGGAAAGCAGCTTTCTCTGGCAAGAAAAATGCCTTCCTCATCCTCTTCTGTTGTGTCTCAAGTCCAAAATTGTCCTAAATTGCTACAAAGGAGCATTACACTTCCATAAGTTTCCACAGTAGATTGGACGAGATGTCCTTTGTGGTGTCTTCTAATTCTGAGAGGATACAAAATGATCCACATGGGATAAGTTCCCAGTCTTGATGTAGATACACGACACCAAGGATAATCACAATTCTAATTGAAATGAAGGATTTCTGGCCCAAGAATACCATAGAGATTCACTGGAGGGTCTAGAAAATGCCTAAAAGGGACATGCTTTGTCAGACATGGATAAATGAAACCACAGATATGGGCCCTGTGGATATGGGGGTCATCCTCTACTTCCCATTGTGAGTGGGAAAAGAAGAAATATATCATTAAGAGTCTTGTAAAAAAAGGTATTAAATCTATGAGCCCCCTCATTTAAATATGGTTAGGAAATGCTCTTCCGAATAAGGCCAAGGCACCAGGCTGCATGCTTCAGAGATTTCCCTTTTAAAACTTTGTTTTAATGTTACATTTTCTATTTTATGAAGCACATGCTTACACAAGTATTACTGCTGTTGTCAGTAAGACTGTAACATTTGTCTTGTGTTCCTTTGTTGCTCTGGGAGCTTGTTGAATTTTTAGTACGTTGACTCTTGCCATTTTTTTCAGAAACCACAGCTGTAAAGCGCTACAAAAGAGCCAATTTGGACTAGGTGTGAAATACTAACTGAATGAAGAGCCTCCAAACCCTTTTTTTCCAAACATGTTTAGCTTTAATTCGCATATTTGTATGTAGGGAACACAGGTGCAAGCCTCAGCTTACTTACAGAATTTATTGTGAAACATATATAAGTCTTACCCTGCTCTACTTCACCAGGCTTTTGTGAAGACCTTTAAAGAAGAGCAAGAGCAAACAGTCTTAAAAAAGTATCTCAACAGCAAAATTTTATTTGTTTATTTACAAATTGACAGTAAAAAGATTAAAAGCAAACTAGTACATCAATCTAAAAACATTAAAACATTGCAAATATCAATACATTAATACATTCTTATAGAAACTCAAATAACACAGGAAATTGCATATTGGATTTTGTCATCTAATATATACGTATAACAAAGACACTTCACATTGCAATAACTTTAAGTCCTTCAATAAAGTGTTGAGCATTCAACTATAACTCTGGAGAACAGGGTTCAAATCCTTGTTTGGACATAGTAACCCACTGGGTGACTTTGTGAAAGTCACACTCTCTTTCAGGCCCAGAGGAAAACAGTAGCAGCCCCACTCCCGACCAAATCTTCCAAGAAAATCCAATGATAGCTTCACTGCCATGTCACCCTAATTTGGAAACAATTTGACAGTATCAAACAATAACAAAGTGGGACACAAGGAGATAGACTTTGCTACCTTTCCATCTCATAGACTACTTGGTGGCCTCCAGATGCAATACAGCTTTGCTTCTTGTCAAAATTGACTTAGGAACCGCCAACAGCACTGGCTGGTACCTTGGGGGAACAAGCGAACTCCTGCAGTAAAGCATTTCACTTCTGAAGCTGTAATATCCCCTCACAAGGCCCGGCACTACCAGTACTTGGCTTTCACATGTTGCAGTAGCCTAAATTGCAAAGACTTCTGCACATTCCAAACAGAAATCTGGGAAACTCCAGAATTATAGGAAATGAAGCCAGAAATGACAGAATGCTCAGTACCTTGGACAGCTCTAGGCAGTAAGTAGGCTGAAGGCCAGACACATATTTGCTGAGATGCTACATTCAACCAGTGGAGCATAATGCTCTGTCCATGCAACTCTATATCCTTCCCATGCTTTGGAAACTTTCAAGCCTCAGGTGGAGCAACTGCTGCTAACTGGTAGGAAATGGGGAGGCAATTCAGATGATGGAAACCAGTTGCTTCTTTACATTGCCTTCTCCTATAAGCAGCAGTAGCAGCCATGACCTCCACTACCCCTGCTCTCACCAACAAACCCAGGCATGGGCAAACATCGGCCCTCTAGGTGTTTTGGTCTTGAACTCCCACAATTACTGTTAGGAATTACTGTTAGGGCTGAAGTGTGCCCATGCTTGAACAAACATGACAGCTGCAGAAAAGATTGTTTGTCATGATGCAAGAAGCTTTTAAAAGAAACACCTTTCTGCATGCACACATAAGCCACATGTCATGTTGCCAGGGCTCTGCCTTATTCAGAGGCAGAGATGAACCAAACAAAAACCCAGTTTGTATAAAACAATTTAATTAAAACAGCACTTACTTTCAATAGTCCAAAGCATAAATAATAAAGATAGCACTCAGCCACAGAATAAACAAAAACTGATAGCAAATGCTACACTGTAGTCAAAGGGTCCATTCCAGTGGTCAAACGCTGAGAGTTCAATAAACAAAGTCCATGGATCAAGAGTCTATACCGTAGTCAAAAGCCAGTCCAGAGGCTCCAGGATTACAGGAGACAGGTCAAGATACCAAAAATCCAACAAACCTGGGGGGAAACCAGCAGCATCTACCACCAAAATAAGACAAATACTTTTCTCCCAAAGATCAGTCCCAAGGTTAGCTCCTTAAATCCAGTAACACCCAGCTCCATCCTATCCCCTGCATGCCTCCACCCTTAATTGCTTTTACCTGTAAACTGTTACTTACAAACTACTCAGCCCTTTACAACCAAGACTTACATTAACCCTTCTATCACCAACTGCCAGGTCTGCCACCACCATCAACTATGGGACATGATACATAATTAGAATTTTTTATTAATTTTTATATAGATTACAACAAAAGAGTGAGAACAATAAAGTATAGGAAAGTGAGTAAATAAAGAAAAAAAGAGAAAAAAGAAGAAACACAAAAATTTACTAAAATCCCAAATAACCCCTAAAAAAAAATTCTACAAAAATACACAAATACACACACAAAAAAAGGAAAACAAAAAAATGACTTCCATTCCATCTACTTGGATAATATCTTCTTATTATTCAAAAATATAAAATAAGTTCAAAAAGAAATTGTCTCTCTTGTTTCTTATTTTCCCAAATTGTCCAGATATTCATGGAGATTATCCCAATTCGTTCTTCTTAGTATCATACCTGTATTTTTCTTCAACAAAAAAGTCAATTCATCCATGTCCTTTATTTCTCTGATTTTTCCCACCCATTCCTGTACGGGTGGTACTGAGTCTTTCTTCCATTCTCTAGCAAAAACAATTCTAGCGGCAGTCGTCATATATGTAAAAAGTTTATCCTCTTGTTCCGTCAATTGTAGATCTAAATCTGTAAAACCTAACAAATAATACTCCGGTTTTCTTATGAAAACCGGGGACATGATACATGACATCACACTTACTGACATGTATACTTACTTACTTAGGCGATCCCTCGTTGGACGAGTAAGATGGTCTTCCATCATGGGTTTCCTTGTGGGTCCGCATGTGGCTGTGGAGCCCTATTCTTGCTCTGCATCTTCTTCCGCAGTGAGGGCATTGGTTTCCAGGTGGAAGGCGGTCCCGGTCAGGGTTGGCTTGACGCGCCTTCCTCCTGGCACGTTTCTCTCTTTCACCCTCCACTCGTGCCTCCTCGAATTCTGCAGCACTGCTGGTCACAGCTGACCTCCAGCTGGAGCGCTCAAGGGCCAGGGCCTCCCAGTTCTCAGTGTCTATGCCAGAGTTTTTAAGGTTGGCTTTGAGCCCATCTTTAAATCTCTTTTCCTGTCCACCAACATTCCGTTTTCCATTCTTGAGTTCGGAGTAGAGCAACTGCTTTGGGAGACGGTGGTCAGGCATCCGGACAACGTGGCCTGTCCAGCGGAGTTGATGTTGGAGGACCATTGCTTCAATGCTGGTGGTCTTTGCTTCCTCCAGCACGCTGACGTTTGTCCGCTTGTCTTCCCAGGAGATTTGCAGGATTTTCCGGAGGCAGCGCTGATGGAATCGTTCCAGGAGCTGCATGTGACGTCTGTAGACAGTCCACGTCTCACAGGCATATAGCAGGGTTGGGAGGACAATAGCTTTATGGACAAGCACCTTAGTATCCCTACGGATGTCCCGGTCCTCAAACACTCTCTGCTTCATTCGGGAAAATGCTGCACTTGCAGAGCTCAGGCGGTGTTGTATTTCGGCGTCGATGTTGACTTTGGTGGAGAGGTGGCTGCCAAGGTAGCGGAAATGGTCGACATTTTCTAATGTTACACCATTAAGCTGTATCTCTGGCATTGGAGAGGGGGCGGCTGGTGACTGCTGGAACAGCACTTTGGTTTTCTCGATGTTCAGTGACAGGCCAAGCTTTGTGTATGCTTCTGCAAAGGTGTTGAGAGTGGCTTGTAGATCTTCTTCTGTATGCGCACAGACGACATTGTCATCAGCATACTGGAGTTCTATAACAGATGTTGTTGTGACCTTGGTTTTGGCTTTCAGTCTGCTGAGGTTAAATAGCTTGCCGTCTGTCCGATAGATGATTTCCACTCCGGTGGGAAGCTTCCCATCAACAAGGTGTAGTATCATGGCGATGAAGATGGAGAATAAAGTTGGGGCAATAACACATCCCTGTTTGACACCTGATTCCACCTTAAATGGGTCACTTTGGGAGCCATTGCTGTCCAAGACTGTTGCCATCATGTCATCGTGGAGGAGCCGCAGGATGTTCACAAATTTGCTTGGGCACCCGATTTTTTGGAGGATGGTCCAGAGAGCGCTGCGATTCACTGTGTCGAATGCCTTTGCAAGGTCGATGAATGCCATGTACAGAGGTTGGTTTTGTTCCCTGCATTTTTCTTGGAGTTGTCGTGCAGTGAAGATCATGTCCACAGTTCCTCTGGAGGGGCGGAAGCCGTTCTGGGATTCTGGGAGGGTGTCTTCTGAGAGGGGCAGAAGGCGGTTTGCAAGGATTCTTGCGAGGATTTTTCCAGCAGAGGTTAGAAGGGAGATACCTCGATAGTTTCCGCAGTCTGTTCTTTCCCCTTTTTTGAAGAGGGTGATGATGGTGGCATCCTTGAAATCTGCTGGGATTTTCTCGGTCACCCACACTTTTTCTATGAGCTGGTGGAGTTGGTGTGTCAGCGCAGGTCCTCCCTCTTTAAAGATTTCTGCAGGGATCCCATCCGGTCCGCTGGCTTTGTTGTTCTTTTGTTGGCTGATGGCATTGCTGACTTCTTCCAAACAGGGCAGTGCTGCAAGCTCATCCCTGGTTTGTTGTTGCGGGATTTGTGAGAGGACCTCTTCGGCCACACTGGAGCTGCGGTTTAGGAGGCTTTGGTAGTGTTCTTTCCAACGTAGTGCAATTGACTTTTGGTCCTTCAGGAGTTTGGTTCTGTCTGATGAGCGTAGAGGCTGTATGCCATGGTTTCTTGGCCCATAGATGACCTTTGTGGCTTTGAAAAATCCTTGAGCATTATGGGTATCTGCTAGGTGTTGGATTTCTTCAGCCTTCTTTGTCCACCAGATGTTCTTGAGTTCTCTTGTCCTTCTTTGGACCTCAGCTTTTGCACTGGCGTAGATCTTTTTCTTAGCAGCACAGTTGATGTCTCTCTGCCATGTTTGGAAGGCTTTCCTTTTCTTGTCGATTAGCTGTTGGATCTCGATGTCATTTTCGTCAAACCAGTCTTGATGTTTCTTGGCTTGGTATCCAATAGTTTCTTCGCAGGCTTGGATGATGGAGGTCTTCAGTTTGTTCCAATGTTCCTCAACATTTTCGGGGTGTACTGTGGGTAGATGGTCCTTGAGTGCTGTTTGGAGATGGGCTCGTCTGGAGGGCTCCTGAAGGGCTTGGGTGTTCATTTTGCGCCTTGTCTTTCTTCCTTGGAGTCTGCGCTTGGGGGCGATCTTGATAGCCATCGTGGATCGGATTAGCCTGTGGTCGGTCCAGCAGTCGTCAGCACCTGTCATGGCTCTTGTGAGGAGTACGTCACGGCGGTCTCTGGCACGTGTGATTACATAGTCTAAGAGGTGCCAATGCTTTGACCGGGGGTGCTTCCATGATGTCTTGAACTTGTTTTTCTGGCGGAAGAGCGTGTTGGTGATGACAAGGTTGTGCTCCGCACATTTGGTGAGAAGCAGGATGCCATTCGAGTTGCTGTTTCCAACCCCGTCTTTTCCTATGGTGCCTGGCCACAGGTCGAAGTCTCGCCCGACTCTTGCATTGAAGTCCCCCAGGAGAATGATTTTGTCCTCCTTAGGTATCCCCGATAGGACAGTGTCCAGCTGATAGTAGAATTTCTCCTTGATGTCTTCATCAGCGTCTAGTGTTGGTGCATAGGCACTTATGATGGTTGCCCGTTGGTTTTTGGCAAGATCAATTCGGAGGGTGGAGAGTCGTTCGTTGATGCCAGTGGGTGCTTCGGACAGATGTTTCATCAGATCATTTCTTATAGCGAAGCCAACTCCGTGCATTCTTTGGTCTTCTTCGGGCAGTCCCTTCCAGAAGAAGGTGTAGCCTCCTTTTTCTTCCTTCAGCTGTCCCTCTCCTGCTCTCCGGGTCTCCTGAAGGGCTGCTATGTCGATGTTGAAGCGTCCCAGCTCCCTTGCGATGATGGCAGTTCTGCGTTCGGGGCGTTCACTGTCACTGTTGTCCATCAGTGTCCGTACGTTCCACGTACCGAAGTTCATTTTCCTTTTTTGGCCGCAGGATGGTGACCCCACTGGACGCGGCAGTCCAGTCAGGGATAAGTGAGGCAGACTATGTTTAGGGCACCTTTTCTAGCCCCCTCCCCGTGTGGGGTGAGCAGAGTGGGTCCTCAATAGGGCTGCTCAGTCGTGGATACAGCTGCCGAACTACTCAACTGCCTCGGACCTTGAGGTAGAACGACTGAGTCCGTACCCACCGCCCATGTGCCAGTCTGTGACTAGGGGCTTCCAGATTTCACAGTCCTGCCCCCGTCGCCACTCGCTGATCGCCATGGGACTTTGATTGCTTGGTTTTTATTTTCTTTGGAAGACGCCTGTGCGTGGGTTTTTTTAATGTGTGGAGGTCAGTGCACAACTGAACAACACACAGTCTTCACAGATGAGGTTCCACTGGTGATGTAGTTTAACACAATGACCATGGCTTCTCAGTCTGTTGCAGCCTTCTTCCGCCTTCGCAGCCGTTGTAACATGTGTCATGTTATCCTCCGCCTGCTCCGCCGTTGAGGTCTTTGGGTCTTCGGACTGTGCTTGGTCTGGGACCTCCCCCGCGGCCACTCCTGGGAGTGCACGACTCCAGTTGTTGTGCCCACAGGTTCATCGGAACACGCAAGCCCCCTCACCACGACAAGGTGACAGTCCATCGAGGGGTCATGTATGCCACATGTATGCTGACATGTATGCCACTAACTGGATCCTATTCCATATCCGTTATGCTACTCCAATGAGGACCAGATCCAGAATGAACCTTAAAAGGAAGGTTGGTCTCTTTGACCCTACCATCATACTTATGGAGGATTTGTTTCTTTCGATCCTGGTTTTACAAGCCTAGGATGTAATAGAGCAAATGTGATTGGAGCAGATCAAGGAGTGGTGTGTCTAAGGATGGTAATGTGATGGCTTCCTGGAAAACTGGATTCTGGAGAGATATGGTCTTGTAGGATTCCTGTCCTGAGTCTCTCTCCTGAACTCAGAATTTTGCATCTTTCTTTTCAGAAGATATAAATTTGGAATCTCAATTCCTAAGAACAACTTGGTAAGAACAACTTGGTAAGAACAACTTGGTAAGAACAACTTATCTCATTATTCTGTTCTATGAAAAGTTATCAAACACATCTTGTACATTTGGTGCCCAAATAGAAGAAAATAGGAGAGTCAGTGACAAACAAATAAATACTTAGCCCCAAAGGAATCACCAAGGGACTGAAACTGGCTGTGAAGAGTTTTCTTCATCTTAAATTCTGTAAGGAACTCTCTTAAATTTTCCATTTTCCATAATGAGGCTAATTCTAATTCTATCCCTAGATAGATTCAGTTCCTATTAAAGAGCAGTTTCTAAGTAGCAGATGAATACAAGCAGATTCATGCTAAAACGTCCCAGACTGGCCATTAGACATTATCCTAGATAAGACACCAGCAAATTTAGACTCACCTTTCCTATCCCCAAGGGCCCTTTATCAATAAGGTCATTTCAGCAGAGTCATGTGTGGTACACTATGCATTGTTTATCCATACAGCTGTCCTGGCCTGGATTGTGAGATAGATGTTGTTGGCAGAGTCGTAAGACTTTTAAAAAATCATTTCTATAGAGATGGACAACCTTTCTGTCCCTAAATGATGTATGCATTGTATGTACGCACAAATATGCCCAAAGATGCCATTAATACATGTTATTGTTGTGTGCCTTCAAATTCTTTCTGATTTAGGGTGTCTCCATAGTGAACCTAACATGGGGTTTTCTTTGAAAGACTTGTTTCAGAGAGGTTTTGCTTTTGTGTTTCTGTGATAGTGCAACTTGTCCACAGTCACCCAATGGGTTTCCTTTCCATGGCTGAGCGAGGATTTGAATACTGCTCTTCAGAATCCTAGTCAAATGTTCAAACTACTGACCTGCTTTTGCTCTCAAAGGCAGGCACACAGGCAGGCAAACATACAAGGATGGGATCACTGGAGGATCAAGAAGTGGAAGCGATTTCCATCAAGGAAGAACACAGATTTGGACTGCTGATTTTCTTCCCCATTGACCACATATGATCCCAGATGTTTTGGGACTGCAGATCAATCCTATTACATTACTTTTTGGAGCATAACTCCCATGATTACTGTCTGTAGGTTTTTGGAGGCTGCAGTCCAAAAGTTAATCCCCCCCCCAACTCCCCCCCCCCCCCAGACCTAGCTTTTCTATACCACTGATTGATTGCTTATTGGCTTGCTGCTGTTCATTCTTGCTAGATCAGTCTCAAATAGCAATGGATTTTAAATAATAAAAAAGAGCTGCTGGTGTATCATATGGAATAATATAACCTGTAATTTTGCTAACATTTCCAATCATGATTCCTAAACATTTACAATTTGAGGCCATTCCTTCAAAAATACAGTACAACTGGTGTATATTCTGTATCTCCAACCAATATCACTTGGTTAGTTTGCAAGGCACCAAGAACCATTTAAACAGGATCTCATTCAAGCTGTGCTGGGTACTATTCTCACAGTAATTCCTTTCCTAGTTCTCTTAATATATAGGTGACTCTGTTTTGAGTTCCAATCTTGTTCAATAATGAATGAATGAATATTTTATTTTGGTCAATGACCGGCATTATTGTTCATTCAATAACTGTTGTAATAAATAGATGTGAAACAACAATAAACATTTTTCTTACAATCCTAAGTAAAAGATATGTAGAATAAAATGCAACAAAAAATTGCCTGAACTTTATTCCATGGTCCTTCCACCCATGTTCCCTTGGACAAATATTGATTAGTTATGAGAGGATAACTAGATAACACTTCCTTCTCTGTCTTCCTATACTGGTGTGGTATTCAACTATTTGACTTTTTAACATTTCCTTTCATGTTTTATGTTGCTTTTGTGCTTATGGAATCAAACATTTCCTTGTAGCTTGCCCTTATCAAACAAGGCTTTTTATGGGAGTCTGTTTAATGGCAGTCAGACATAATTTCCATCCTTTAAGGTCATGCCGATCTCTTCAAAGGTTAGAAGATATGCTAGTGTAAGGCTGACTTTTGTGAGTAGTTATGCGATGGCTTTTAAAATTAATCCTTGTAGGGAATAGAATACTCCAATGAAGTATTATGTAGTAGTTTCTAAATGCATCCAGCACAAAAATATCTTCCCAGTGCATGTATCATGCACAATAAATACTTATTTAAATTGTGTGACAACAATCTATCATCAAGAAGAGACATGCATGCACTATGCATATTAGAAAAGTGCTAAATTTATGTTGAAAAAAATGTTATGCTATATGTTTACTGCACCCCCAAAACACAACACTGAGCCTTGTATGCTCGATACTTTGGGCCAGTTCAAGGCTGTGGTGAGATGTAATGGCCAACGAATACACAAAAAGTTACATAGATCAATAATGCAGAGAAAATACTGAAAAATTCATTTTGACATCATAAAATGATCCGATATGTTCAGAACCTATGTCACACCTCCTATTGTTTTATGTTCATTGATCAAATGTTACCTCTTCTGTTTATTTTTTTATTCAACATATTGTTATTCAGATACTTTTATACTATTCTGAATTGATATGCCCATTTACATTTTCCACATATGTTAATTACAGCAAAACTAAACAGAAAATTAAAAAAAAACCACAGAGGAAAACTTCACTACATGGGGCCAACTAATTTGTATCAATCTGGAGCCCTCCAGTCCTTGTTTTGGTCACTTAAGCTTCCAAACTGGAAAAAGGCAGGATAGAATTATAATAAATACAATAATAATATGTTTAACCTCATTTTAACTTTTGTATTTCATTGATTTTAATAGGTTTTTTAATTTGTTCTAATTCATTATGAGTCCCAAAGGGAACCCTGGGATATTTACAGAAAAAGTTTGAATACAAACTTGAGAATATGCTTTCATTTTTTTCTGGATGAGCTATTAGTTAGCATGTCCAGTTCTTCTGCACTCAGTGAAAAGGGCTTCCACTATTTCAGAAGAGATCTAATATGGCATCTGAACTATGACCTCGCTGACATTTGTACTCCAATACTATGGTCTCCTCTTTCCCAGAGTGGAGCATATTACCTAGCAGGCAAACAAGTCGTTGCTAGCCTGTACATTTCAAAACACCCAACAATTTTGTCACAGGTCCATATAACTTGTGGCTCCGTTTTACCAACAAGCAAAGAAAATGTACAACAGCATGACTGGAAGACTCATTCACTTTCCTTGAGACTAAATCCCGCTGATTTCAGTGGCAGTTTCAACTGAGAATATATAGGGTTATTTTAAATTCCATCATCAGTTGCACCAATTGGAAACTTTGCTGAGTTAAAGCTATTTTGAACCATTGTGATATAATACTGTGACAGTCGCACCCATCTCAGATGAACAAAAGGACTCAAAAAAGAAAAAGCCAATAGGAAGCATGCTCCCTACTGACCCCACCTCTTCACATGTGCCTCTGGAATCGTTCAGTATTGCCGTATATTGAGGCGATTCCAGCGGCATCTGCCCACTGGGCATGAAGACCTATCGCCCTGCACCATGCCATAACACACCTACCATTAGTCTGTGGAGGGATGCCTTCATGGATGCCAGTAGAAACTTTCCTTTTAGGGTATATCTAATTTATTCAAGAAATGAGCTCGAGTAGACTTTTATGGGCTTGCACTGCAGTAAAAGGGAAGAGTTTTCATTTAGATTATGACTACAAAAAAGATCATTTATTTCCTGTGTTTCCTTCTTAAGACTTTATCACATGAAGCTGATAAAGTGCAATTACAGCAGGATAAAATAACTTTTAGGTAGATGGTGTTATATGATGTCTTCTGGCCCATAGTTACATAGTACTTGAATCATGATTGGATCAGTTTTTATTGATGGGGAAAAACACATCAATTAATCTAATATCATTGATCTCCCATCAATCTTCCTTGTGTAGTCCTTATACTGCAGTCTCCAGGGCTGTAGCCAGAAAAAAAATTCGGGGAAGGTTGAAAATTTCGGGGAGGGTTGAAAATTTTGGGAAGAGGGGGTTGAAAATTGGGGGGGGGGGGGTTGAAACCTGCCTCCTAGTTCACACTGAAGCAAAGAGCACAGCAGGGAGCAGAGCAGCCTTCAATAGCCTGCAGCTCCGCCCCTGTCAACCACCTCCACCAAGTCTGGCCTCCTTAATGAGAGTATTCAACACCCACCCACCCCAACTTGGTTGCTTCATTACATTGGCTATTGCTGCAAGTAATGACAGTGTGAATAAATTGTCAACATTTGCTTGAGATAGTGCTTGCAGTTCTGGAGGGACTCTTAAGTTTTTGCATCTCATAGACTTAGCATGGGGATTTGGTTAACTAGTTAAAATTCATGAGTAAACCAGGGGTTTTTTTTAACCTGAAAAATTTCGGGGGGGGGGGGGGGGGGTTGAACCCCTAAAAAACCCCTGACTACAGGTCTGGCAGTCTCAACATTGCAAAGTGGAGGAGAGTATGGTAAGAATGCTGAAACTGAGTAGCTGTGCAGTTGCAGCAAAATGGGGAAGGGGGAGCAAAGGGAAAATAGAAAAAAAACCCAGGTAGGGATAGAAAGGGGGGAGGCGAAGCAAGGCCTTACAGAAGACTCACATCAACAAAGTGTGCTACTGAAACAAGATGTGAAAGTGATCATTCCAATAATGGTGTGCTTCTGTTTGCTTAAAGAACATGATTGTGACAAGACAAAAGGCTGATGTACTAAGGTCCTGCAGAACTGACAAGTAACATTGCCTATATAGTCCGGACATAGTTGTGCATAGCTTTGCTCATAATATGTACTGATTAATATAGCCAATGTACAACTCACAATGGAGCATGTTTTGGTCCTTGTCCTTGATTAGCACTTTTACAACTAACTGCTCCAACAACATGGGAGCTTTCCAGTTTAGTGATAAGAACATGGGTGAGAAAGACTTTCCCCTCCACTATAGTTCCCAGAATCTTCTGGCCAGCATGCATTTTTCTAAGCTCTGGACAGGATGCATGTAGTTAACCCTAGTGCTGGATAAACTATGGAAAAATTGGTATAGCACCTATTGTACACATTTTGCAGTTCATTATGTTAATGGCAGCCTCTACTGATATACATCTTTCTCAGTAAGAACTGTATATTGATTTTTTAAAGCAAGGCAGTCAATCCAAGTCTTAAATATTTAAAATAGTAATAATAATAATAATAATAATAATAATAATAATAAACATATCAAACTATTCTGGGACTTCTGAATTCAGACTGACAGAGTTTTGGAGCACAATACTCCTGACCTCACGATTGTGTTAAAAGACCAAGTATGGATCGTTGATGTTGCAATCCCAGGTGACAGCAGGACTGAAGAGAAACCATTGGAAAAGCTGACACAATATGAAGATTTAAAGATCGAAATGCAAAGACTGGCACAAGCCACTCAAGGTGGTCCCAGTGGTGATCAGCACACTGGGTGCAGTACCTGAAGACCTTGGCCTGCACTTAAACACAATCAGTGCTGACAAAATTACCATCTGCCAGCTGCAAAAGGCCACCCTACTGGGATCTGCACACATTATTTGTCGCTACCTCACAAAGTCCTAGACACGTGGGAAGTGTCCGAAATGTGATCCAATACAACAGCCAGCATAGCAATCTTGTTTGCTGTGTACTAATCTTGTTGTGTTTATAATAATAAGAAGAATAACAACAACAACAACTTTATTCTTAGATTCTACCACCATCTTCCCGAATGGACTCAGGGTGGCTTACATGAGGACTAAGCCCAGCATAAACAAGGATTACAAAGGAGCATACTTAAAACATATCAGTCTTCTTCAACCTGCCCTTAACTATGTTGAACAACTCCCATCATTGCAGCTAGCATGACAGTGTTTATAGAGTCAAACACACATGGAGAGCATTGAGCAGAAGAAGGCCTAATTATCCAGAGCAAAAAAAGGCTTGTAAAAACCATTTCTTCCATGGTTTTGTAGCTATAGATGAAAAATAAAATCATTGATTTCAAAATTAAACTTTTCACCCTGGTCCCTTGAATGTACTCTTTTACATTTTGAAAAATTGTAGAGATTTAGTTTACAAGGATATTGCAGGTAGAAGAAACAGTTTCTTCATGACTCCATCATTGGAGGCAGCCAGCACAGCTACGATAACTGCTAACAAACATAGCATCTTCCCAACAGGAAGTAATTTCACGGTTGACTGAATTGCAATGCACACAGCAAACACAGTTCCAGGGTCAGTGGAGCAGTGGAAAGCGAGAGAGACCTGGATAAATTACTCCTGCCCTTGGCATGTTACACAGCTGTAAGGTAGACATGCTGTCATAAGGCCAACCTTGCACTCCAAGATCTCAAATACTGCTGCATCATGCCCATATACGTTTAACCATTATAGTGTAGCAGGCCTAGGAAATAAATTAATACTAAATTGCTTATTATTATTATTTACTTTATTTATACTCCACTTTTCTCCACATGGGAACTCAAGGCAGCTAACAACTACACAATCTAATCACAGTTTAAATCAAAGCAAATACAAAAAACCCCCCCCAAAAAACAAAAAACCCAATGAAATAGTACTATGTGGATATAAGGTTAAAATATAGTTAAAATAGAATAAATGCAATTAAAATTATGTTTAAAACTCAGAATCCATCCACAACTTCCCCAGTATCATGCCCCTCATCTTCCCCTAAATGCCAGCCACAGAAAGGTCTTTACCTGCTTGTGAAGGTCAAGCAGGGATGGGGCCATCCTGGTCTATCTTGGGAGGGAGTCTTCATATTTCATTAGTTCCTTCCTTTCTATATGATCGTCAGCACATGATAATGCAGCTATGTGCTCTATTTCACAAACATCTATTTGGGGGATTGAAAGGTTGTCTTTTCTGGTGCAAGTCTAATTTAGAAAAAAAAAACAATAAGAGAATAGAGCAGAGACCTTTAAATTAAACATCAACACTATGCATTTGGATAACAGATTGAGTAGGCATGCAGTGGGTCATGGTTTGAGACAGCTTTCCCCTAAAATATATCTTATTGTACCTGATATTGCTTTGGCTTTTCCCATCCAAGTATCTAACCATGTGTGGTTTCCAGGATTGAACAGGGTCTGGTTCCTGGCCTGTAGCGAGGGGGTGGTTTTAGGGGTTCAAACCCTCCCCGAAATGTTTCAGATTTTTTTTAAAAAAAAACCTGGTTTACTCATGAATTTTAACTGGTGAACCGAATCCCCCTCCTGCTAAGTCTATGAGATGCAAAAAATTAAGAGTCCGTCCAGAACTGTAAGCACTATCTCAAGCAAATATTGACAATTTATTCACACTGTCATTACTTGCAGCAAGAGCCTATGTAGTGAAGCAACCAAGTTGGGGGCCAGACTTGGTGGAGGTGGTTGATAGGGGTGGAGCTGCAGGCTATTGAAAGTTGCTCTGCCTCCTGCTGTGCTCTTTGCTTCAGCATGAGCTATGAGGCAGGTTTCAACTCCACCCACCCACAAAATTTTCAACCCTCCCCAAAATTTTCACCCCCCCCCCCAAAAATTGTCAACCCTCCCCGAAATTTTTTTCTGGCTACAGCCCTGTCTGGTTCCTTCATGGAATAATAGACTTGGAAGACACCACAAGGGCCATCCAATTCACTATGAATACACAATCAAAGCACTCCCAAATGATGGCAATTCAGCCTTTGTTTAAAAGGCTTCAGCATAGTTAACCCTACCACACTCTAAGGTAGCATATCACACTGTTGAATAGCTCTTATTATCAGGAGGTTGGGTTGTTGTAGGTTTTTTCGGGCTATATGGCCATGTTCTAGAGGCATTCTCTCCTGACGTTTCACTTGCATCTATGGCAAGCATCCTCAGAGTATGGACTGGTTTGATCTTCTTGTCATCCAAGGCACTCTCAGAATTTTCCTCCAACACCACAGTTCAAAAGCATCTATCTTCCTTTGTTCAGCCTGTGATCCTGGCTGCAGTCTGCATCTGCAGTAATCTTTGCACCTAGAAATACAAAGTCTGTCACTACTTCCACATTTTCTCCCTCTATTTGCCAGTTATCAATCAGTCTGGTGGCCATAACCTTGATTTTTTAATGTTTAACTGCAACCCAGATTTTAAATACAACAGTATATTTAAATTGTAGCAATGCTTTCAAAGTTTGCTGCTGTAGCTATTCGCTAGCCAATTATTTTACTTTCTTTTTCAGGAATACATTTCCTTGTTTAAGGTGATGGACTTATGGCCACTGTAGTGCAAGACCAGAAGCAGCAAAACACATGGAGAGCAATGTGCCAAGATCCTGGGCATGGAAAACCCCCAAAAAGGTACACATGAGGCGGGGGGGGGGGGGGAGCACTATTGTATTCCATTTTTTCATACCAGCATTGAAGTTTTGAACCACATATTTAGAAACAACAAGCAAGACCATTTGCAACCAGATGTAGAGAATGAAGTGCCCCTCGATGATAACTTTTTCCATGTCAATAATTTAGAATTGTCCTGATGCAATGTCTCCTGAAGCCTATTTAGAGATTTTTTTTAGTCATAATCAAACCTTAATTTGTTCTGCACAGAAAGCCATGTGAGTTCTTATTCCTGGTGTTGTGATTCTTATTACAGATGCTGGGTTAGCTTATTCCACCGTTGACAGTTTAAAGAGACTGGCAAAATCCCATTGCCGTTTGCTGGGTCAAGAATCCTAGCCAGGGCTGCTTTAAACTTCTAGAGCTCGACATCCTTGAACTGATTGTCTGCAACATAGCACAAAACCCCAAGGAAGATTTAAGATTTCATGGACAGTGAAGAGGAGTTAGTTTTTGTAACAGTGATCCGCACTGGCAAGCCTCCACTAGAGGGAAGCCAACAGTGATGTAGCTTTTCATCGCCACCAGCCGAGAGATCACTCTTCATATTGACAAAGAAAAGTAATAGAGAAAAGAAAACAAGATGCTGAAGGCGTTGTTTGAGAAAGGGATACCAAAAGCTGCTGCTGTCAAATAGCACTCTGGGAAACCCAGTACAGCCTCTGTAAAGAATGATTAACACTTTATTTTTGTGTTATACTATTTTCCTTTGTTTATATCATGCCTTTCTCCTGGTATGGGACACAAAACAGCTCACATCTACCAATCTGGGGATATCTAAAATCTTGATATAGGTTGAGCATCTATTATCTAGAATTACAAAATAGGAAATATTCTGAAATCCAAAACTGTCCACATGGGTGACTGAAATAGTGACATCTTTGCTTTCTGGTGGCTCAGTGTACACAGAATTTGTTTCTTGCATAAAACTATTTTATTTTATGCAAGAAACAAATTATTATCATAGAATAATAGAGTTCGAAAAGACCACAAGGGCCATCCAGTCCTACTCCATTCTACCATGCAGGAACACCCAATCAGAGCACACCCAAAAGATGACCAATTAGCCTCTGCTTAAAAAGGGAGATTACACCACTGTCAGACAGCCCTTACTGGCAGAAAGTTCTTTTTAATTGTTTAGGTGGAAGGTTTTTTTCTGTAATTTGAATCCATCGCTCCATATCCTAGTCTCCAAAACAGCAAAACAAACCCCAAGCTTGTTCCCCCCTCAATGCGACATCCTTTCAAATAGGTTCTTGTGGGTTTTTTCGGGCTATAGAGCCATGTTCTAGAGGCATTTCTCCTGACATTTCGCCTGCATCTATGGCAAGCATCCTCACTACCTCTGAGGATGCTTGCCATAGATGCAGGCGAAACGTCAGGAGAAATGCCTCTAGAACATGGCTCTATAGCCCGAAAAAACCCACAAGAACCTAGTGATTCCAGCCATGAAAGCCTTCGACAATACATCCTTTCAAATGTTTAAACATGATTACAGTGTCTGCTCTCAATCCTCATTTCTCCAGGCGAAACATGGTTCTCTTAGCCACTCCTCATAGAACTTGGCTTCCATACCCTTGTCATGAGTTCAAACCTGCCGATGTCACTTTCTTTTTAAACTTTGTATTCCAGAATCCTTCATCAATCATGACCACAGGACATCTTACTTGGGAGACTCTGAAAGATGCTGTTCAAGAAATAAGCTTGTATAAGCTTTGATCTATAAGATAGCCAGTGTGGTGTCTAAGGCCTTTTCTACACTGCCATACAATCCAGTTCAAAACAGATAATCTGGATTTTATATGGCAGTGCAGAAGGGGCCTGAGTGTTTGGCTAAGATTCCAGAAAATCAGGATGTGAGTTCCCATTTGAACATGGAAACATATAGGTAGGTAACGATTTCCCCCTGACATTAAGTCTAGTCATGTCAGACTCTGGGGGTTGGTTCTCCATAGACACCTCCAAGGTCATGTGGCCAGCATGACTGCACAGAGCTCCATTACTTTCCTGCTGGAGTGGTACCTATTGATCTACTATTGATCTACTATCTATGTTAAATGTTTTTAATGTTTAAACTATTTTTGCATCGAATTGTGCCATTTTGTAAACCGCCATGAGTCGCCCTCGGGCTGAGAATGTCAGTATAGAAGCGTAGTAAATAAAATAAAATAAAATAAAATAAAATAAATAAATAAATACATTTGCGTGTTTTCAAACTGCTAGGTTGGCAGAAGCGGGGGCTAACAGTGGGAACTCATGCCGCTCCACGGATTCAAACCTGTGACTTTTTGGTCAGCAAGTTCAGCAGCTCAGTGGTTTAACCCACTGTGTCACCGGGGGCTCCATATACTAATAAATAAAATAATCATATAGTGTTAAAAATACTTTAGCTCTAAACTATTCTTACACATACCCAGTGTAGGCCAATTCTTTTAGCATCTGATTCTCTCAAAAAAGGCCAATTCAAGCTATTTACCTAAAGACTTGGCTATGGGATGAATAAATTGAGTACAAGAAATGAATAGGAAATAAGTGCAACTGACAACTGGAATGGCATTGGATTACAATCTTGGATGATATGATTTTAATGTTAATATTAAGATGTTTTTAATTCTCTGTTTTAATTGCATAAATGTTTGTTTATGTTCTGTGTTTTAATATGATTTTAAGGGTTTAATGTATAGTTAGTTATATGTCATCATTTTAGATCAGTGGTTCCCAATCTTTTTTTGACCAGGGCCCACTTGACCCAGACCCACTAGACCAGGGCCTACTTTGATTGGAGCCTACTCGACCAGGGACCACTTTGACCAGGGACCACTCTCCAACATTAGTACCAAAAGGGTCGTGCTGGTCAGCTCTGTGGAAAGGAGCAGAAATAAAACAAATAAAATACAATAAATAAATAAAGAGGAAGGAGGTTCACGGACCAGTGCTGGGCCGTGGCCCACAGGTTGGGAACCATTGTTTTAGATATAATGCTTTGTTTTGTATGTATGTTGGCATTGAATCTTGCCGTTAATTGATGTGCACTGCTTTGAGTCCCCTCAGGGGTGAGAAAAGCAATATATAAATGTAGTAAATAAATAAATAAATAAATTTCATCTACAAACAATGAAAGAAATCCAAAATTTGATCTTCCACCAGTCATATAAGAAAATGCATAGTATTCAGCAACACACTTGAATAGGTGATAGGCTTTGTTTCTTCAAAATATTGAGCAGAGGAGTTACTGCACATTTGCACTGTAACTCTGCTTGTACAACAACAAGAGACATAAAAATAATAAAAGCTTGGGATTCAGGGCAGATGAATGAGCACTAAGAGACCTGACTAAAAAATGGGTGAAATCCAGAAAAAAATGAATAGTAATAGTAGTTCTGGAACACTATCTCTGTCATTTTCCAACTTCTTGCTGTTTAAAATACATCACTTTTCTCCTGCCCTCATAAAAAAAGCTAAACCAAAGTTGCATCTAAACTGTAGAAGTAATGCAGTTTGATAGCTCTTCAATGCAGATGCACCCAAAACTGCAGCGAAAGACGAACTGTCTGGATATCGTTTACAGATTAACAAATAATCCTTGCTCTGCCGATGTCATCCTTAATTGGTCTACATTCTTAGGCACAATTAAAGCTAAATGGCTACTCACAGAGAGCTGGCAAATGGAAATTCTACCATTTGAAGTATTTGCATACACACAGTGTAAAGTGCATTTACTTGGGTGCTATACAAAGCTTTTTAATTGCCCTCTATATTAAGAAAAATGGTTTTATTCACAGCAGGGGAATTAGTTTAGGAACGATCATTTCTTTTTAAAAAAATTTAAAAAGAATTTAGCATACATAATAGGTCCCTTACTGAGCTCCTTGGAGGGAGGAACGATTTAGCTTTGAGAAGTGATACAACAGAGACAGGGTGAATGATACCCCTGCTTCTCCTGACTTCCTCCCCCCCCCCCCTTTTTAAAAATTACGACAGATTAAAACAAGACCTACATACAAACATACAAAATCAAAACAACATCATCAACAACAAAAGAATGAAAATTGATTTTTTTCTAGGATAATATTTCTACATCCTACACATAAAAACTGCAAACTACAAACCATCTACCATATCTAATCTAGCATTATCTAGTGAGGGATATTTAGAATTCTTGGCTGGATAACTCATCAAACTACAGGATTCCATAGGATATATAAATATATATCACATCCATAGGTTACTGTGGGGAATAGTAACCACTTTAATTATGCGGATCTTGGTTGCCAGTGTGATGTCTCTACTCTTTACTATTTTATCGAGATTGGACATTGCTCTCCTCCCAACAAGTAAACTTCTTCTGATTTCCTGGCTGCAGTCTGCAACTGCAGTGATCTTTGCACCTAGAAATACAAAGTCTTTCACTACCTCCACTTCTCCCTCTATTTGCCTGTTATTGATCAGCCTGGTTGCCATAATTTTGATTTTTTAATGTTTAACTGCAACCCAGCTTTTGCACTTTCTTCTTTCACCTTGATTAGAAGGCTCCTCAGCTCCTCCTTGCTTCCATCCATCAAAGTGGTATCATCTGCATATCTAAAGTTGTTAATGTTTCATCTAGCAATTTTAACTCCAGCCCCACACATCGCGTGATGTGTTCTGCATAAAAGTTGAATACGTCGGGTGAGAGTATACAACCCTGCCGGACGCCTTTCCCGATCTTGAACCAGTCTGTTGTTCCATAGTCAATTCTTACTGTTGCTACTTGGTCATTATACAGATTCCTCAGAAGACAGACAAGTTGACTTGGGATCCCCATACAGTCAAAGACTTTAGAATAGTCAATAAAACAGAAATGTTTTTCTGAAGCTCCCTGCCTTTCTCCATTATCCAGGAGATATTGGCAATTTGCATCCAGAGAGCACTGCAAACTCAGCCAATGACGGACTTGGACCAAAATTGGCACATATAGCCAACATAATCAACATGGGTGGGGTTTGGGGAGAATTGACCTTGGATTCAAGGAGTTGTAGTTCACCCAGATCCAGACAATTCTGTGAACCCAGCCAACGATGAATCTGAACCAAATCGGCACACATACCGAACATTGACAACTTTGAATACTGGTGGGGTTTGGGGTGGGAGTTGACCTTGGATATGTTTGTATCTATATATTTTCTAAGATGTTCTCAACTTTCAGAGAGCACTGTAACTCCTGTCAACAACTGATCTGGACCAAACATGACCAACAGAACATACTGGAGGGGTTAGGGGCCTAGATTCTGGGAGTTGTAGTGCACCAACATCTAGAGACCACTCTGAACCAGCTGATTATGTATCTGGACCAAACTTAGCACACAGACCCAACATGGCCAACTTTGAATCCTGGTGGAGTTTAGTGGGGGGGGGGGGGTGTTGATCCATGAATTTTGGAAATTGTAGTTCACCCACAATCAGATAACACTGTGAACCCAACCGATGATGGACCCTACACTCAAGCAGCACTCTGAACCCCACCGATGACAGATCTGGACCATAATTGCCACACAGAACTCCCATGACCAACAGAAAATACTGGAAAGTTTGGGCAGATTGGTCAACCAACATGGTAGTTGCAATTCACTCTGAATCCAGAAAACACTTTAGTCCCACCGACAATATATTTGGACCACACTTGACACACAAATCTCCCATGACCGACAGAAAATACTGGAGGGGTTTGAGAGGGCGATCCACCAAGGTGGGAGTTGTAGTTCACCCTGCATCAAGAGAGCACTCTGAACCCCACCAATCACAGATCTGCACCACACTTGGCAGATCTTGCGTATTTAAGATGTGTTGGTTTTTTTCATCACTGTTCCTTATCCTGGCAACTTTCCACATCTTTGCATTGGCAGGGGGAGGGGTCGTTCTCCTGAAGTTATTCACCTGCTGCATTGACCAATAGGTACTCAGACTTTTTCTGGAGGAACAGTTGTCTGGAACTAGAGGTCTTTCTCAATCTGACTTTTCTGCATTGCATTCCATGGATTCTATGGGATGAATTATAGTAGCCATCCTATAACTTATGGGAATACCCAACTATGACTCATTTGTAGAACCAGGGATTTGGAGGATACTTGAGCTTTGCTTATCTTCTAACATTTATGTGTTCAGTTATAAATAAGATACTACTCTCAAATATTTTTGTAAAATTAATTTTAATGAAATGCATAGTTAAATATGTAAATTCATACCTGTATATATATTGATGCAACATTAATCTTTCTCCTTATTAATTGCCAGCTCCTATTTGCTTGACTAAAATTGATATGAAAATAATAATTCAGCTAATTTAGTATCTCTCAATTTTATATACCGTAATATAATCTATTAAGCCAAAGACATTTATGGGGAATTGGCTTAAATCCTTATGCAGCTGCCAGGAGCATCTGTGGGATTAATAGCTTAAAGTTAATTGTTTTTGCTAATATTTTATGTGAAATGTCCTGCTCAGCAGAGGTAATGTGACATTTTGCTCACTAGGGATGTTGAGTCAAATTCACTATAAGCAGTGGGCACTGAATTCAGAATATCTTCGTGTGCTGATGTCAGCATTGAATTTTGTATGTTGCCAGTTTCAAGAAAGAAGGAGTATATATATTTCTTCATGCTCTGAAATTTTCCCAGAAAGGCAATGGAACTGGCAAAAATACATACAATAACCAGAAAAACACCGAAAGCTATATATTTATAGAATACTATAAAAGGGAGATCAGACATTTTCATGGAGGTGAAATTTGCCCATCGCTACCAGGCATTAAAATTATGATCTGCAACAAAATGTTGCAAATAGACAATATGAATAACAAGTTCTTTGAGACTTACTTGGTAGTGGCAATGACAACAGTATTCTGAGATCCAGAGCCAGATAGTGTTTGGAACAGCTATTCTTTGAATTACTTACAGTTTCCACCATTTCCTAGCCAGAAAATCCAATGGCCTCATTGGCTGGGAGAGTGTAAGAGTTGTAGTCCAAAAAGTATTACCTCCATGCTCTTGGGCCTGCCCAAGATAATACAAAAGATAATAAAAATGTGGTCTCAGGACTGGGGTCCTTTGAAATAGTACTTTTCCCAGGTGCTCAAGCATGACATATGCTGACATATACAGTGTCCAATACCGTGTCCAATTCTGGGCACCACAATTGAAGGGAGATGTTGACAAGCAGGAATGTGTCTAGAAGAGGGTGACTAAAATGATCCAGAGTCTGAAGAACAAGCCCTATGAGGAGCAGCTTAAAGAGCTGGGCATGTTTAGATTTCAGAAGAGAAGGCTGAGAAGAGAAATGATAGCATGTATAAATACATGAGGGGAAGTCAGGGAGGAGGGTGCAAGCTTGTTTTCTGCCACTCTGGAGACTAGGTTGCAGAACAATGTCTTGAAACTACAGGAAAGGAGATCCCACCTGAACATTAGGAAGAACTTCCTAATGGTGAGAGTTGGTCAGAGTGGAACTCTCTGCCTGGAGTGTGGTGGAAGCTCCTTGTTTGGAGGCTTTTAAGCAGAGGATGGATGGCCATCTGCCAGGGGTGCTTTAAATGTGATTTTCCTGCTTCTTGGCAGGGAGTTGGACTGGATGGCCCACCAGGTCTCTTCCAACTCTATTATTCTATGATGATGATGATGATGATGCTCCAATCTGGGTCCTATGAGCTGCTCTCTCATTACATAGAAGACATCTGCATTACATTTTGAAAGGAAGAAATGGAGGGAAGGGATGATGAGAATACAAGCCTTAAAAATGAAGTTTCACTTAATTTCCTTACAAGAACATTTTTAAAAGCTTAATTAAAAACTCCCACTGTTGAATTTGGAAAGAAACTCTACTAGTCACTTTAGCTTTGGCACCCATAGGAATAGAAAACAAGGACACAAGAATATTAGTGAAACAGATACTACATAACTCAATCATGAGCATAAACAGTGCATTTCATGACATTGCCACACATGGGATCGCTTCCAAATTGGAATGTGCCTTTGGGTCAATTTAGACATTAAAGAGAATGTGTATTAGATATAATGAAGCTGTTTTCCTCACATATCAGGATTTTCTCAGAGATACACATCTCAACAATCAGACTTGCGAATTAAGGCTATGTTTATTTCCATTGGCCAATCACAAAGCAAAGCATGTTAAATACAAGAGATATAGATGAAGGAAATTTATGGAAATGGCCAACTTTCACCACATAAGAGATTTCTTCTAAATAGGTTTAAGCATAACATCTAGTTTGACCCCTAGAAATGAGTACCTCCCACTATCACCACCACCAACATGGATTGGAATTGTGGCTGTCATATTAATAAGTCTAGTTGCTGGTACGAACAGCTATCTGATGAAAAATTTATCATGCATCTCTCCATGCTTCATCTCTTTCAGACAGCATACTGCAATTATTCTTTCCTTTCCATGTCCTTCAAATGGTACCATGCAAATCAATCTTCCTTTGCTAGATTAGCTCTCAGAATGTGTTGCATCCCTCCCACCCACAATTCCCAAACATATACCAGCTACAGCAGCTCATCCCAAGAGCAGAAATACTAATTTCTTTCAGTACATGGATGACTAGCCTCCAAGAATTCCCTCCAGAGACCAAGGTCAAAAGTGCATCGTGAAAAGTGAGGCAAACTATTACAGCTTCTAAGAGCTGGCAGGAGAAATGCTGTAGCACAGCAGTACTGACTGAATTTGTATTATTTTAATATATAGTAGATGAGTGCTACCCTGACCTACAACTAGACTAATGACGTTATTGAGATATTTGTTCAAATATAGGCAGTTTTTATAGATGCATTAACATTAATAGTGGTCCACTATGTGCTAACACACTTTGACAGCATCGCTGGAAACAGGAAAAGGGAAGACATTCTAGGTAGTGGCAGGAAGAAAATGCTTCTCTCCATGTCTGGATCATGTTGAAAAGTTACTGTGTTTATCACATGTTTGCCAAATAAGGGATTTGTCAAAGCAGGAATTGTGGCAGCATTGCCCAACCATCTTATTTTTTGCACTGACATTAAAGTAGGGATTGAGAAAATCTGTCATTCGTGTTTGAATTTGATAAACCTCAAGCTCTTTTATTCACAAATCTAAAGAAAATTGCAAAAAATTGTTCTATAATGAACTGACATGGAGCTCTCTTCTAGTTGCATTAGCTAAATCAAGCAGATATCCCCAACTCAGAATAGATGGTGTTGTATAGCTGTTACAGAAGAAGAGCCTTTCACACACAAAAAGCTCTGTTTGTTTTGGTTGACCTTTCTAAAAATGGCAAGACAAACTGCAAGTGTAGAGGTGATGGCTCAGAGAACACCACACTGGGTACAAAGAAGCTAAAATAGAGTCCTAAATTACATTCAGACATACTGTTGTGAAGGAATCCAGATCCAGCAAACATGTGGGGAGAGTGTAAATCTCCACCAGCGTATTTTTGTCATAGTTGAAAGTGGCAGTGGCAGCTCTATGTGCCCCACTTCTTACCTAGTGTACAAGAGCTACCCTTCCTGTTCTGGGCTCACATCTGTTTTCTGTACTTGGAAACATACATTAGAATAGTATGGCATAGTGGTTTGAACTTTGGACTACAACTCTGTAGACCTGGGTTGGATTCCCTGCTCAGCCATAGACATCCAAATTGGGTATGTCACATGGTTTCATCCCCAGAAAACCCTATGATAGAGTCACTCTAGGGTCACCATAAGTCAGAAACTTCTTGAAGGCACACAACACTACCACCACCAATAAGTACTCAGTTATGCTAGTGCATTTACTGTGAATGATAATTTACAAAGGGGCATCCTGTACATTTATTCACAGTGTTGTAAACCCTGATGCACAAGAGCATCAGATGTTTGAGGGCAACTGGAATGCACTAGGGAGCAACCTCAAACTCAACCAGTGGCTGGAAGAATGGCGAGTGATATTCTACTGTCTGCTCCTACTCACTTTAGCTCCTATGGACTAAAGTCTCATCTACACAAACCACAAAATCTGAGGCCAGTCTGGAGCATTGTTGTTTTGCAGCATTGTTGTTTTGAGGGCGTTGTTTCTGTGCTTCGATGAGCACAGAGCCCATATTGTTCAGTTGCACCCAATCTGGCTTGGCCATACAAGTCAGACCCCCTTAACTGAGATGTTCTTTGTCACCACAACAATGAGCCACAAAGCTCCAAAGAGCTCCAGCAGTTGCTGGGTGCAACATTCCTAGTGATGGGGAAATTACATCCTTTAGGACAAAAGATTAAAAGCAAGGTTTATGAATATTCCTTAATTTCACCTGATTGAAGACCTTTCAGATGGTTAATCACAGGAATTTTAGTGAATGAACTGAATTAATCAATTGATTAAAATGATGGAGCTTGCATAAATAAAAAGGCTACTCAGGCTTTACGCACATGCATTGTCTGCTTCATCAAAGTGCAGCATCATGCAGCAGTTAGAGCATTACTGTGTATTCAGACCTAGATTGTAATCCTTGCCTGCATCAAAGCTTTTTGGACAGCCTCAGATCAGTCTCTTACCCTAGAGTCAGATCTGTGTTGGCCCAAGATGGCCTACAAAATTGAAAACAGAAATAAGCTAAAATGTACATAACCAAAGTTTGTTGTTTATTTGTTCAGTCGCTTCTGACTCTTTGTGACCTCATGGACCAGCCAACCCAGGGCTCCCTGTCAGCCGTCACTACCCCCAGCTCCTTCAGAGTCAAGCCAGTCACTTCAAGGATACCATCCATCCATCTTGCCTTTGGTCAGCCCCTCTTCCCCTTTTCTTCCATTTTCCCAAGCATCATTGTCTTCTCTAAGCTTTCCTGTCTTCTCAATAACAGAAGTTACAAAACAATTAAACCACAGCACTATAAAATCAGATAAAATAATTTAAAATGTATTTTAAACACCAAGCAAAACAAAAAGGATGAAAAGTTCACCACACAATTGATAATATTCCACCATATACTTTATTCCCTACCTAATTTGTGGGCAGAAGAATTGGAAATGGGTGAGGGCACTATTTCACTTACCATCTTCAGAAAGATGATAAAGTTTCTCACATTTAACAAAGAAAGGGGTCACCATGAGCCAGGCCCATAGCCAGGATTTTGTTTCGGGGGGAGCTGAGTTTGATTCGGGGGGGGGGACTGAGTCTGAGTGAAAGAGGGTCTACCCTAGCAAACCTTTTGTATCGTTACCCCAATACCCCATGCTTATGGGATATATTGAGCATGGTGATCAGATCATGATATGAATAAACATAACAGTTTAAATAATAGACCAGTAAGGCCTTCTCGCGGACCACCATGAGAATTGGGGGGGGGGCTGAAGCCCCCCAAGCCCCCCCCCCCCCCGGCTACATGCCTGCCATGAGCAGTGGTTATACAGAAAGACTTTATTTTCCCCTGTATGTGTCTTGGGTTTTGCACTTCATTGCAGGTGTCAGCAGCAACAGTTCCACTGACAGCTAGACCTCCAGTATGCATTCTCTGCAATGCTTACCTAACACCATTTTAGAGCAGTAGTTCCCAATCATTTTTTTTTACCAGGGACCACTTAAACAGGGACCCCTTTGACCAGGCACCACACTCCAACATTAGTACCAGAAGGGTTACAAATCAGTTTTTGGTCAACTTTAGATTTGGTTTGGTTATGTGAGGTGCTGATTCATAAAATTGCATTGGATATACCACATCAGTTCTAGTTTCTGATACAGAACTTATGCAATCCCGTAGTCACCATCTGCTCGTCCGCCATATTTAATAAGCTATGGCACTAAAAGAGGGTTTCATAAGACCAGCTGTTCTTCTTATAATGGTGTAGTAAAAGTGAGGCCATGGACCATATTTCAGTTCTTGAGGACCACTGATGATCCATGGACCACAGGCTGGGAACCATTGTTCTAGAGGCATTCAAGAGACAGAGAGATGATGGCTGGGGAATATTTGGAAGTTATGGGACAGATCATATTTGGAAGTTTCATTGTTTAGGAAGGAGAGAAAGAGGGAAAAAGAAAAATATTAGAAATTTTCTCAGAAAAAACATCTTGAGAAAAATTTCAAATCTGCCATCAAGAAATGCTTGGAAGAGTTATTATTTGGATTACAGTTTCTGAAATTAGCATACACCATGCTGTCTTGGAGGTTCTTGGACAGATCATCCAAAAAGAAAACATTTCCAGGTTTTGATAATGAACATTATTGGCCTAAATCAGGCATGTAGCCGGGGGGGGGGGGGGGGGGGGGGCTCGGGGGGCTTCAGCCCCCCCCCCGAAATTTTCATGGTGGTTCGCGAAAAGGCCTTAATGGTGCATTATTTAAACTGTTATGTTTATTCATATCATGATCTGATCACCATACTCAATATATCCCATATGCATGGGGGTATTGGGGTAACGATACAAAAGGTTTGATAGGCTAGCCCCTCTTTCACTCAGACTCAGCCCCCCCCCCCGAAACTCAGCCCCCCCCCCCGAAACCCCCCTGAAAAAAAATTCAGCCCCCCCCCGAAACGAAATCCTGGCTACGTGCCTGGCCTAAATAAAAAGGTGTGGTCTGCAGAAGCTGGTTTCCATATTTACCTTGCCACATCGGAAATGAATCAATTTGCAGATGAACTCAACTTCTTATTCATATAACTGCTAAACAATTGGCCACAAGTTTCCTGTTTGTTTAAAACTACTTTTGAGGAGGAGTCTCTGATGTTGAGAAGACATTTTTAAGGTACTGTAGAAGCTGTGCGTGCAATCATCATGTATATACACACACAATGAAGACGAAGAATGTAATGAAGGGAAAAGAAATTTTGCTTTCCCCCATGTTTGAAATGCTTTATAAAACACCAAACACATATGTGATACAACACTAAACCATGAGAGTTTCCCCTTGAAGGAGGGCACTATGGAGTGCATATTCCTCATTTAATTCCAGCAGAAAGAATTTTCGGACCTCTATTTGCATGAATTTGCAGAGCATTGCTATGCATCTTATATAACTTAATGCAAAACATTGCACATGATCCTAAACTCATATATGAAATTGGCTTTAGCTATAAAATGCTAATGGCAATGTCATGGGTCAAATGTAATTGCAAGAGTTAGCAAATAGCTTGGTTTCCTTCCATGAGCATTTTTGCCGTTAATTAAGGTATTGTGCATAGAGATTATACTGTATATACAAAAACTGTTTTTAAGAGATTAGGCAATTAATTAAACTGAAACCCATGGAAGCAGAATAACCTTCTCTAGAGTGTAATGTAGCCATGAAGAGAAAAAGGAGGAGTAGGAGCAAGTGGGGAAGAAGAAGCACATTGCACAATATAATTAAATAGAAGCCTTTTCTGAGTGGGATGTAATATATTATATATAATGAAATGATCTTAATTGCATTTAAGTCTCGGTTGTGCTACCTTCATACATTATCATTATGATCTCTGTAAATGCCGAACAGCCTAGTATACAATAAGGAACCATGCATTATTTTAGAGTGTTCATATAATTTTATGAGGTAATCACTATGTTTACTTTCATACAATGCTCTTATGGAATCACAGAATCCTTGAGTTGGAAGTGACCTTGTGGGCCAACCAGTCCAACCCCCTGCCAAGAAGGAGGAAGATCACATTCAAAGCACCCCCAGCAGATGGACATCCAGCCTTTGTTTAAAAGCCTCCAAAGAAGGACCCTCCACCACATGGCTTTAGAATATATCAGAGTTTTCAATCAGACAAGCTTCATGGTGTGGCAATATTACACAATTATAGGTTCCACTTTTGATCTTGTTTAATCTACATGATACAAAAGACCCACTGCAACTGCTAAAATTAAGAAAAGTTGATTTAGGCAGCATCAGTGAGATTTTAGTAGCCCAATTGAATACTATTGCTTAAGTGAAAACTAGGAATTCCAAATAGTTTACTATTTTCCATTTTACTTTAGAAACATTAAATTAAGATTCAATTTTCAGGGTTTTTTTTTTTAAAAAAAAAATCTAATTGTGATATAAGGCTGAAACTGTGTTTTTGCTCCAGTATTTTGATGGGGAAAATGTGTGTATGGTGATGAATAACAATATCCAAAATACTGTTTAGAATGGAACCATTCAAATGAGCAGGATTTATTTAACAATTTAGTCACAGCTAAATTGAGTCTCGTTGATTTCTATGGAGAAGCACGATTTTAGGGTTAAACAAACCCCATGAGAAAATTGGATCTAAGTTTAGTGTCTCTAAAGTAGTACAGAAACCAGTAATCTATCTGGAGCTTCCAGCTTCGGTCTAAGCAACAGCATATAGCTAGATTGTTTAAATCCCACTGACTCTGCCGGATTGCAGTTTTTCTTAGCTCTAGTGGTTTCCAAGGCTATAAATGGATTTCATGTATCATGTAGGTGAAAAAAAACCCCTGTTTTTAAAAAGAGGAAGCTATCTGGAACGCCTAGCTTCAGTCTAAGCAAAAGCATAGAGGCGGCTACTTAAATCCCACTGACTACCCAATTCCAGCTTTTCTTAGTTCCAGTGGTTTCCCAGCTCTAAATGTATCATGCAGATGGGGGGAAATTAAACCTTTGGATTTAACCCAAAGATACAGACTTTGGTCAGTACTTAGAGGAACACTATAATTATATTGAATGCTGGCCTACCCAACAGCTAATAAGATTATGATTTCAAGAATAGTTATTTCTTCTGGAAATGTCTCTCAAGATGACAGCCATAGTCAATACTTATTTTTTGCTGACTTGACAAAAAATTCTGTACATATTCTGTGAGTAATTAGTTGGCTAGTAAAAGTTGGATTCCACTGCTTTCCTTTTGCACTGTGTTTCATCTTAACTGATTAGTCTATTGTTCATTGGAAGATTCAATGTCATCAGCTGGATTTGATTTTTTTTCCATGTCAGGAGCGACTTGAGAAACTGCAAGTCGTTTCTGATGTGAGAGAATTGGCCGTCTGCAAGGACGTTGCCTAGGGGATGCCCAGATGCTTTGATATTTTACCATCCATGTGGGAGGCATCTCTCATGTCCCTGCACGGTGAGCTAGAGCTGACAAAGGGAGCTCACTCACACTCTCCCCAGATTCGAACCTCTGACCTATTAGTCTTCAGTCCTGCTGGCACAAGGGTTTAACCCTTTGTGCCACTAGAGGCTCCTGATTGGATCTGATATCACTCTGCCAATTATATCCTTAGGTAGAAAATTATTAGACTTCCAGAAGATGGCATGTCAAAGCTTTCCCTTTAGCAGGCTCCACAGGGAAAGAAATGACAGCAGCTTTTTTACTTGGTGTAGGCAATTATCTTCCCGGATCAAGGGAAGATCAAATGGGATTGCCCATGAAAGTCCCATAAACCAGCAGTTGCTGTGGAGACTGCAAAGAAGTGTTTAGTGAAACTGCTTAGGGGATGGTGGGTGGGTCTCCATTCTTCCCCACTGCCATTTGCAAAAAAAGAGGGAGGATGGAAAGAAACTCTTTATGGACACTAGACCCAACAACTTCTCCTTCTTTATATTGTATTTTATATTGCTCACTGTATTCATATGTTTCTATGTAATTATTATGGTGTTGCTTGTTTTTTGGTTTTATTTTGTTGTAATTTGTTGTTCAGGCTTGGCCTCATGTAAGCTACCCTGAGTCCCCGTTGGGGGAGATGGGGTATAAATAAAGTTTATTATTATTATTATTATTGATCAACTTTAGTTTCTAGATTTCACCTATTAACATTTGGAATTAAAAGAATCTTGGATCCAGCTGTGACATTTCTTTCTCAATGATTTGTCTTCTATTTGAAATAAGGACAGAATGTTTAACTATAACTGGAAACAACAAAGTTTGAAATAAACAATGATAAATCCATCCTCATTTGAACAAATTGTGATGTCCCAGCAAGACGGGGGGGAAATAATGGAGGTTGAAATGTTGAACTACGGGTACATCTATACTGTAAAATTAATGCAGCTTTAACTGCCATGGCACAATACTGTGGAATCATTGGAGTTGTTTTTTAGTCTTCTTTGTCAAACAGCGCTAGTGCTGCATCAAGCTACAACTCCCAAGATTCCATGAGAGTTCAAGTGGTGTCAAGCTGAATTAATTCTACAGTGTATATGTACCCTCAGGCTGGGGACACCTAACAATGATGCGCATCCCAACCAAGATTACATCACAATGTAATGGTGAGGAGAAATATAGGGAGGAGGTGGAGAACCATATACATGACTTGTGGTCCCCTGAAGGAAAGTGTGAGGTAGCCATCTTAGCGTATTTACACTCAGTAGTGGCTAGTCTGTGTATCCTTCTAACAGTTTAGGCATAGCTTGTATTCATGTCATTTCTTGTTTGTTAGTCTTCACCTGAATTTGTTTTCTTTATTCTTTAATCTACTCTCTCTCTCTCTCTCTGCCTTTTACCAATACCTCAAGAAGCCAGACTTGGCTACGGTGATCTACAACTTAATTACATCTAGAATGGGCTACTGTGGTGTACTCTACATGGAGCTCCCTTTGAGATGGCTCAGAAACGGCATTTAGTGCAAAGGTTGGCGGTGAGATTACTAACTGGATGTGGTTACAGGGAGCACACCATGCCCCTGCTAAATCAACTCCACTGGCTGCCAATGAGTTTCTGGACCCAATTCAAAGTGCAGGTTATTACCTAAAAAGGCCTATACACTTCGGGTCCAACCTATCTTCAAGACCACATCTCCTATGAACTGGCATGGGCTTTAAGATCTACCAGGGAGGTCCTGGTGGGGACGAGAGAGAGGGCCTTCTCAGTGGTGACCCCCTGGCTTTGGAATGCCCTCCCGAAGGAGTTCAGGCTAGCCCCCACCCTCTAAACCTTCCACACACAATTGAAGTGTGTGGACAAGCCTTCAACCAAGCTTAGACTCTCTAATAATTCATTGTTGTTTTTTATTTGTGCAGTAGCTTCTAACTCTTCCTGACCTCATTGGCCAGCCCACACCAGAGCTCCCTGTTGGCTGTGGCCACCCCCAGCTCCTTCAGAGTCAAGCCAGTCACTTCAAGGATACCATCCATCCATCTTGCCCTTGGTAGACCCCTCTTCCTTTTTGGATTTCAACTTCCACACTTCCTAACAGCTGGAAAGGTGGCTGGGATTTCCAGGAGTTGAAGTCTAAAACACCTGGACGGGCCAAGTTTGCCCATGCCTGCTCTTGATGGTGGTGTGGTATTGATCGCAGCTCACTTTCTGACTGCAAATACTGATTATTCTGCTTGTCAGATTCATGACTACCTCTCATATTCACAAACAGGAAAGATGGGACATCATTGTATGAATGAATAAAGAAGATGGCAAGCCCAATCTTACAAAATTATGTAAGCCAGAGGAAGAAATTATGTTTGCTTTCCACCTAAAATGCTGAATTCTGTTCTGAATCCAGCAGTATTGAATGCACACTCAACAGCCTTCCAAACATTCTGCACTTGTGACTGTGCTACCAGATTAGGTTTTGTGCTGAGATTTGTGTTGCAATTATCTTCCTGAAGGTTAGGGTTGTTGTGTTTTTCCTTTCTGCTGAAAGAAAAATGAAGGTATTAGTCTTTGTACTACAGGAAAACAAGTTCTCTTCTTTCAAATAAACTTGCTGAGAAAGCAGTAGTCGGGGAGGACTGGCTGCTGGAGTCTTTCTTGCCTAGCGGTGCTGTTTTGCTTCCTCTTCCTGTTACTGCCATACTTTGAAGCCCTAGTGGAATAAAATTGGGACAGAGATATCAGTAACTGATGCAATATTTTTGGTTGTGTACAAAAAATGAATGCTAATGTTTCTTTTTAAACATCCTTCAAAACTCACAGTAGAAAACTTAAGATCCAGGATAGAAAAGATACACGAGTCCTCTCAGTGAGAACCTTGCATGAATTTCTGTCTATATGATATCCTTGGCAGGTTTTCTCTTTGCTCACCAAGTCCATTCCCCTCTAACCAGGTATCCATTTTGAACAGTCATAACAAAGAAGCTGGCAAAATGGGGCTAAAGGAATACCATTTAGAATCTTTCCTTTAGGATTTGTTTTGTTTCAACAACCACTGCTAGGGGTTATAGTGCCCAGACCATTCAAATCATAGGCAGGTGACATTCTCCAGATTACTAATACTATGTGTAAACCCCTCCGTGTTAGCTGTTCTGCTTGTTAAAAGTCTACTTTCTTCTAGTCCTAAAAAATACAGCTGGGTCAGAGCAAGGTACCTATCTGTGGACACAGCATATCTACTGGTCCATGCTGCAGGCACACAAGTCCCACTTTGGATCCCACTGGAGCCAGGGTGGTTGGGTCACAGTGGTATGGTTGGGGAAGAGAGGTTTATTTTAACACAGCTTACTCCCAGTCTTTTAAGCCACATAGCGCACCCACACCCAGTTCAAGATTTTGGTAATTAAATTGGGTGGGAATGACCTTGATTTGTTGGGGGAAAGCCTTGAATATTCAGGTAAGACAGAACCTCCGGAGCATCTGGGCCCTGCGAACAGAAGCAAGAATTCTCTGGCCAGCTGTTCTGACATGCTGAATTTAGTGTGATGAAGGTGACCATTTATATTTAGATAGCTACAGAAGGGTAAAGGGGAGTTTTATACAGTTTAGGGAAAGGATCTGGGGGAATCTGAAGTTCATTCTGATGTAGCCTTTGAGACTGGAGCTCTAGAGCACCAATGGTATGTACTTATTTGAGCAGGGTAGTTTGTGAGGCTGGGTCTGCACTGCCCTATAATCCAGTTTCAGAATGTGAATTAACTGCATTGAACTGGATTACATCAGTCGACACTGCCCTATAATCCAGATCAATGCAGTTAAGCCACATTCTGAAACTGGATTATGGGAGAGTGTAGATTCCGCCTGAGTGACCTGCAGAAAGGCATGCAGGCCATGCTGGCTAGCGTAGTAGAGGAAAGGGGCTATGTTGATGCTTGCCCATTGTCCAAGTCAGGTAGTGGAGGGAAAAAGTGTGGTGAGCACCAGTAGGCACACGTTTGGTAAAGGACAGGTCTCTAGTTTTGCCTTTTCTGGTTATGAGACCTAAGGGGTGGAGAAGGACCACCTAAGGGATGTCCTCATTTGAAGTTGCATGAGTTGAATTAGGGTGTGGTTTAGTTGGCCCTGAGATGCAGCCAGGTAACTTTAGACCCAAAAGGAGTAAGACGAAGTTGGGAAAGCGGAATCCCACACTTAGTAGCAGTTCCCTCATTTGTAGTTCATATTTAAAGGTTTGCAATTAAATAATTTAACCCCAAACCAGCTGTGTGGCCTCTTTATCTTCTAAATAGGTTACCAAAGGCCCATTTGCATGACAGAATTACAACACCATGGTTCTACTTTAACTGCTATGGCTAAATCCTGTGGAATACTTGGCTTTGTAGTTTGGTGAGGCACTGGGATTCTCTGATTGAGAATTCTAAATACTCTTCCCCAGTCTGCAAATTCATAGGATGCATCCATATCAACCATATCAGTTAGGACAGAACCATTTCAATTAGAGTGGGATCATAGTACTAAAACAATGTAGTCTGAAAGAACTCAAAGATCTTATGGATTCTGGATAAATGCACATTCTGGTTACCAGAAAGTATTAGCATTTATAGATTCCCTAAGCACCGTGACTTAGAAGAGAAAGACATAGAATCAATTAAGGACTTTTAACTTCATCCTGCATGGTGCTCAAAATCTAGTGTGATATGAGAGTATTGCTGATCTAATCGCAAATAGTGACCACATTGCAAATATAACTTTTTTGTAAATGGAAAATTGCCAAATAAGTAGTTCAAGTTGACCTCTCAAAAATTAAGATATTTGTTAAAAGGAATCTGAAAGGGCAGGTGAAGAGGGTCACACCTTTCCAGGACATTTGAGATGTACTTGAAACTTTAATAATACAAGTTCACCTTAAGTCTATATATCAGAAAAAAGTGCAGAAATCCAGGCATGCACCACAGGGAAAGAAGAGCAAAAGAAGAGCCATGTTGGATTAGATGAAATGCATATCTAGTCTAATTTTCCATTCACACAATGGCCAATCGGTTACTTGCCAGGCCAGCAGAACATGAGTGCAACTATACTTCTATCAGCATGATGAACGGGCAGTGTCAGGGAAAGAAAGGAAAATTTCCTTCAGAATATGGAAACACTAACCAACAGGGAGAACAAAATAGAATACACATTTGCACAAAATGAATTCACAACAACAAAGCATATAATATATCAAATGCCATAAAGTGGCTAGGATTGCAGTGTTCTGGGGGATGAGTAGTAAAAGAAGATAAGGCAATTGCAGAGAAAGTGGATTCATTGTTTTTAGAGCACAAGACATACAGCGATACTCATCACTGAACTAATCATTTCTGGAAAGGAGTTTGAGTAGACAAGTTCTACACTTGATTGATAAAATAAAAATAATAATAATTGATTTCAAGTAGTATCTTACTCTGATCCAGAGTTTTCTTACAGGGCTGAAATGTGAATGCCCTGAACCTCTGACAAATATAGTTACCAAACCTTAAGTCTGGCCACTGAACCAATTGAATGGGAAATAGCTATTGTAGCACCAGTTTTTTTTGTAATAAAATAAAATAAAATAAAATAAGAGCTCCATGGGAGACCTAGAACATTATAATGTTAAGTTTGTTATCTATTCCATCCATGTAACATGATGGAAAATACAACCTACATGTGCCTCCAATTTTTGCCTTTTCCCATCAAGATCTCCTTCTGTAGTGCTGTTGCATTTGCCATTAGAGCAACAACAAAAATGAGGGGGGCGGGTTGAGACTTTTAAACTATTTTAATCAAGGTGGACAACTGTGTGGAGGACATGGAGATCCCAGGTGACACTGGTGCATCATGACATATAAGGAGTGAAGCTACATCACCTGCTGTCATCCTCTTTAGCCAATTTGGAGCTAAAATGCAGGGTGATGGTGAAGGTTCTGTTTGCTTGCAAAAGCTACATTGACATATCTGTGAACAGTATTCTGGTTTGACTGGGTACATATCCATGGAAAAATGTCCCAAAATCAGTATGAAAAGGTTTAAATGGGGGAAGGTTTGTGGAGTGTCAGGATATTTGGAAGTGCTGCAAAGTAGGGTTTGGCACCACAGATGAGCCACATTCTTCCATACCCTCCCCCTTACTGAAATCAATGTAATAATAATAAAAAAATTATTTCTAGACCCCCCTCTCTCCCCAAAGGGACTCAGGATAGTTTACACACAGAAAAAAAGGCAAACATTCAATGCCCAAAATAATACAAACATGTCAAAAATCAAAGTAATACACAATAGTAACAGTAAATTTATAACAAAAGAATTAAGTATCAAAATGAAAACAGAATAAAATAATCCAACAAGACATGATAACTCTAATGAGTTGACATTAAAACATATACCTTGCAAGACAATTAAAATACATTAGAAATGGCTATCACAGGTGTTCACTTAAAATGTGTCATAGCTGCCATGAGGTAGAAATAAGTTAGCCAGCAATCTGATGGAATTATTTTAAAGTGTCCTAGTCCCCCTCCTCTCCATATGCTAAAGTGCATAAGTGCATTTTCAAGAGTTTTTTTTTAAGGAGAGGAGGGTGGGGGCATTTTTATTTCTTTAGGGAGGGGGTTTCAGAGACGGAGAGCAACCACGGAGAAGGCCCCGTCTCTTCTTCCCACAGCCACACTTGAGGTTGGGGTGGGACCGACAGCAGGGCCTTCTCTGAAGATCGCAGTGCTCATGATGGCCTATATGGGGAGATGTGATCAGACAAATAGCCTGGAAGTGGACTGGAAACCAGTGGGAGTCATCCTCTCCAATATATTGAACAAATGTAAGTTTGTTAAACACCCAATGATACATCTGGAAGGCTACCAGCACTCTGATTTGATGATCTATAAAGTGCATACTGTATTTTAAAGAAGAAATGCAAATTCTAATTAGAAACAAAGCATGCAAAAAGGCCCGCCTCTTAATTTTAAAGACTAAAATTGTTCTTCCCATCAGCAGTGCTGTTCACTAATAGTATTCATGGTATCCCCTAGAAGTTCACCAGCAGCATCATCTTTATTTTTATTCCACCTTTCTTCTAATAAAAGAACTCCAGGTTAAGGAAAATTTTGTTTTAAAGGAACCAACATGGGTTTTTCAAAGGAAGTATCAATCACCTTTTAGAGTTTTTGTACACACAAATATGTAGGTAGCCACAACCTAGAAGATGCCAACAGCCTATATTCTAAACAAGGGGTCAAGTTGGGATGCTTTGGGATGTTGGCACCATTCAATTCTGACTAGCATCAAGTTAGCAACTTATGAATGCTTAAGTTTCCCTACACAAGTGATTGGGCATTTTTGTTTAGTGCAGAAGCCCATATTCAGCACAAGGTTGTGAAAGCAGAGTTGTGGAAGCAGAGGCTGAGACCTTTTTATTGGTTCATAAACCATGGAATCCTAGAACTGAAGAAAATTGAAGGACTGTCTACACAACTAAACTATCCTCAAAGAGCCAAAAGAGAAAGGGAAGGGGAGGTGAAGAACAGAATAGCACCTTTAAGATTAACTGGTTTTTATTTTTACATGAGCTTTTATTTTAACAAATGTGAAGTAAAGAGTCCTTATTAAAGCCTGAGATCCTAATTGTGGAAGTGGAAGTGAATTTAATAAGATGCAGAAAGATACAAATTGTGACTTTCACATTAAAATTTTCAAAGAGCTGCATAAGATGAATCAGGACTTTCAGATTTTTACAGTGATCAGTGTTGTTGTGTTATTAACTAATATTGGAATAAGGAGTGAAAAATGGAAGAAGGAACAATATAAGTTATGCAAATGACACCATACTTCTAGCAGGAAATAGCAAAGACTTGAAACGATTCTTGAAGAAAGTCAAGGAATAAAGTGCAAAGGCAAGTTGGTTGGAAGAATCTGGAGTTGTAGTCCCAAAAATGACTTTTCTAAGATCAGGGACAAGGATTGCACTGTGGCTCCTATCCATATTGTTGCAATCTGTCCTAGAAATGATCCTTAGAGCCTTGGGTTGGTTTTGACTTAGAAAGATGAAGCATGGTATTTGATGTTAATCGACGTAAGAAACCACAGTTCCTATGTGATCAGTTTTGTGGTGTTATGTGGGATTGCCTTTGAAGACTGTTCAAAAGCTTCAACTAGTCAAACAGGTGGCAGCCAGGTTGCTCACCAGAGCAGCATACAGAGAGCATACAACTCCTCTTACGCCAACTCCACTGGCTGCCAGTCCACTATTGAGCACAATTCAAAGTGCTGGCTTTAGCCTATAAAGCCCTGAACAGTTCCGCCCAGCTTACCTGTCCAAATGTATCTCCTGCTATGAACCATCACGAAGGTTAAGATTGCTGGGGGAAGCCCTGTCTCTCATCCCCACCATCCTTGCAAATGCGACTGGTGGGGATGAGAGACAGGGCTTTCTCAGTGGTGGCTCCTCGTCTGTGGAACTCCCTTCCCAATGACATAAGATCAGTCCCCTCCCTCCTATCCTTTAGAAAAAAACTTAAAACATGGTTGCGGGACCAAGCGTTTGAACAGCAGATGCAGCAACAAAAATGTGACTGTATGTGACCGGCAATGGCTTGACCTAGACTATGATTTTGAACTGTGTGATTTTAAATGAATGTTTAATAATTAATGTTTTAACTAGCTGTTTTAATTTTAATTGTTATTTATAAATTTGTTTGATGGTATCAAATAGTTGCCTGCTGTGAAGCTGCCCTGAGTCCTCCCTAGGGGGTGAGAAGGGCGAGATACAAATATGCAAAATAAATAAATAAATAAATACTGTCACAATGGCAGATTTTATTGCACGGACACTGATACAATAAAACAATTTAACAACAACCTGGTCCATATATTTGGAGAAAGGCATTTGCACACCAGGGACTGTGCTTTCCATGAAACTATCTAAAGATTATGAGCACTATTTTCCCTACACTGTTACACTGTGTCTCATCTCAAGCCTATCATGGTCAGCAATAACATTAGGAGTTCTTATCTTGTTTTTCAATTTACAGCCACAATAATGTACATTAAATGCATTTCCAGCAACCTTCGTTAGTTAAGTAGGAAAAGCTCTTGTTCCCTTGAGGTTAATATATGCGTTCCTCCAATTGGAATGCATTGGGTTGACTGTCTAGATTATTTAACTTAATATATGTTTTAAATTATTTAATTTCAAAAGCCTTACCCTTGCTGAATATGATTGAAACAATTATTTCTAGCCACAATTGTCCCAATAACATTGCGCAGTATTATGAAATCCCAAGGCAGTAGTTTTACCTCAGCTATCTGTGGCTGTTCATAAACTTTTCACTGTGTGGGTTTTTTTTTTCAGGTTATAGCATTACTAAAACTATTTGCTTGAAATGCATCCTTAGGTTCAATGGGAGACTATGTCTTATTCTATATTTAATGAGAAGAAAGTCCCAATTACAAAGGAATGCACAAAGGAAGATTAACTTTTGGAATTGGCTGCCATGAGATCTGGCAATGGCTACTGAGAGCTTTAAAGGAGGATTAGAAAAAATCTTGCAGAATGGGCATCGCTGGCCACAGTGGAAAAAGGGGCTGGAATTTTCACCATGCTTGATACACATCCTCCAGAGGGATAGTTAGTCTATTTTGGGGAAGAAAAACAAAAAAGCCTCTTGTGGCACCAAGAGTATGAAAGTAATACATTTGTCAGAGCATACCCATCCATGGCGTGGAGTCCAATGCATTATCTTACTTATGGCAACCTCAAGCAACCTGGGTTTAAGAGGTTCTCTCTTCTTGACTTTTTGAGGCATTGAGAAGCCATTGAGAGCGAGAAAGCATTGCACTCATCATGGGCTCCCCCCCCCCCCCCAATGCTTCTGATCTGTGTGAAATGAATATTCTAGGGACTGAAGATAGAATTGTGGAAACTAAGGTTCTATTAATGCAGTCTAAAATAACATTTGCTTTCTTTGCTGCAGCATCACACTTCTGGATCATGTTCAGTTTATGATCAACAATAATCCCAAGGTCCTTTTCACATGTAGTACTCCTGGGCCACATAACTTGTATCCTATGCATGTGCATGTGGCTTTTGTGGCCTAAATGTAAAAATTTCCAGTTGTATTTATTGAATTTCATTTTATTAATTTATGTCCAATTTTATACTTCATCTATATGGCTGGTAAATATAGTACAGCTTGAGAGAATTGTATTGGAACACACTATCTCACTTCTCATCATTCTCTGTCTTTCAATTAGATTTGGACTGAACAGCCCTTTAAAGAAGAAGACTTCTTAGTATGGAGAACCACAGTCACTATTAGTCAAAATAAGTCATTAGATTAATGAAATCTAAGGAGTTTCTGTAAATTTCATTATTGGCTTCTCTCTACAACAGTGGTTCTTAACCTATGGGCCACGGACCACCAATGGGCCGCGAGGATAAAAATCTGGTCCGCAAGTCTCCTTCCTCTTTATTTATTTATTTTATGTTATTTATTTTATTTCTGCTCCTTTCGCACTGCCTGCCACTCCTTACCTGTTACTGACCAGCCCCTCCCCCTTAGATAGACCACATCAGCCCTAGATAGTTAAATATGGTTTTCTGTGGGCGAATAGTGACTATTGGATGGCATGTCTTCTGTATCAGAAAATAGAGCTGAAGTGGTCTATCCAATACACCCCAGATAACCAAACCAAATCTAAAGCTGACCAAAAACTGATTCGTAACCCTTTTGGTACTAATGTTGGAGAGTGGTCAAAGCAGTCCCTGGTCAAAAATAAGGTTGGGAACCACTGTTCTACAGGATATGAAGTATGGTTATCAAATCCTGGGCTGAAGAAGTCCTTGTTCTAAACATTAGAGTAAATTAAGGAGGCTGGTGTTGGGTAATGTGGCACAGGCAGCAGAAGTGTCCTCAAGACATTTACTTTTGTTGGAAGACAGCTATGTATTCCACACCACCTATTCTGCTCCCATAAAGCAACCTGCTGCCTTCAAAGCTGGTGTAGCATACTGTCCAGTGACTGATTTCATATGATCCAACTGCCAGTTCTGTCAGCTTTTGTTGGTGGAATTGGAGATGGAGTGCCATCTTGATCTATGGCTCAAGTAGCATAATACAGTGGGAGAACTCCAGATTTAGAACAATCACCCATTGGTTTAATGGCTTTGACTCATCAAGTTATTAAACAAGAACAGTGAGTCTTCTTCCAATCTTGTAAAGATTATTTACTCTTCACACCATATTCCTCTGGTCCTGACAATTTCCTTTTCCACTCCTTGTCTCCACATGGTTCCAATATTCCTTTTCCAATTATTTCCCCAGAATCCTTTCTGCTGTTTGCCTTCATCTGAGCATGTCGATCGATCCCATTGTTTCCTCCAATTTTGTTTCCCACATCTACTGAATGAACAGCTGTCAGAGCAGAAGTTTCATTCCATTGAGAGCAGCCACATGCCAAGGGGAGAAGAGTGTACACAAAGCAAAGTCAAAGATATGTTTACTGACAGAGAAGCAAGCCTCTCTGATAGATGTCATCTATAATAAAGAGCAACAGTGGAGAAAGTGAAAGAGAGTAGAGATGATTGGACATTGGCTTGGGGAAGATAAATGTGAACCCACACTATGTTTAAGGGCAGTTGCAGAAGTGGTTAAGATATGTCACAGGAGTGAAGACAAAGCAAAGCAATATACATCTTCAGTGTCCCTTAGGTTTGAGGGATCTCTCCACTCTAGAGTTTCGAACGAAGTTTTTTTTAAATAAAATCTATAACAGGATGAATAATCTTCTCTGAAATGCTTGGAACCAAAACTATGCTGTATTCTAGATTTTTTAAGGGTTTTGGAATACTTGCACATACCTAATGAGACACCTTGAAGATGAGACCAAAGTGCAAACACGAAATTTATTTATGTTTCATGTATACCTTACACACACAGCCTGAGGGTAATTTTATTCACAAGATTTTAAAATAATTTTGTACATTAAACAATATCTGTCTACATTGAACCATCAGAACGCAAAAGTGTCATTAACTCAGGTATCCATGTGGACAGTTTTGGATTGTAGACTATTTTGGATTTGGGAATTCTGGATAAGAGAAACTGAATTTCTAGTTACATTTTGAGTTTGCAAGACCTGTGCAGGGGTGTTACTAACAAGATAAAGTGGTGGTCTCCCACTCTCTGGGTTTCCATAAGTCAAAGTCAGCTTGATGGCAATTAACAACAAATTAGTTGCATTTATATTTTACACTTTCTGTCAATGAGCTGGGGGGAGGGTTATATGTGCCCCCTGTATCCTTACAATAACTTTATGAGATAAGTCAGGCTGCCAGCCCAGTATTTTGAAGGGTGAGGAAAGTACGGCCCTTAAGTTGAAGTTCCATTTGCTTTTTTTTAATCTCTAAACCAGGATATCTGTCAGGAGTGCTTTGAGTGTGATTTTCCTGCTTCTTGAAAGGGGGTTGGACGGGATAAGTCACGAGGTCTCTTCCAACTCCATGATTCTATGACACCTCCAAGTTTCCTGTTCAAAATGTATTTGGGTGACAAATCACCCAAAATTGCCTTAACCACCACTAAAATACAGTACTTTGGATGCTGCCGCAGTTTCACAAATTCTCCAAAAATATCAACTCAAAACAAATTAAACTCAAGCTCAGAACTTACTTCATATCATTTCCATGTTCCATGATATGAAGTAAGTTCTGAGTGTCTAACTGGGAGTGGCTAACTGGGAGGCACCAGGGGGTACTCCCTTCCATCCTTAGTGCAGCTGCCCATCTTTCTAATGTCATTGTTTTGCACTGAAAGACTCAATCAAAGAATATTCCCCATAATGGGGAGTTAAAGATATATAGTGATGATTTGGGTTTTTTTTTCAAGTTGACATTGATTGTTTTTGGTGACTAGACTATAAAAAAGAGCTTTCATGGATGAGCTGAAAAGCTTCCACTTCCACCTTATTGGAAGGTCTTAGGACCTCTTTACACTAGCCACAGGAATCTCCATGCATCATGGCGAATCTGGCAATCACCATCGAGGGGTGTGGGAAACCTGTCGCCCCATGCCCAGCATTGCCCTGTTTACCAAGCAGGGCAATCCCACAGGTGGAAGCATCAACCATTCAGCTCCCTCCATTGATTCAAGGCAACACAGGAAGCATCCTGTGTTGCTGTGGTGGCTGCAAAGCACAGACCCCCACTAGAAACAGCAGTGCCATTTTTGTGTAATGGTAGTCAACAGGCTCTATGCTTAAAGGTGAAGTGGAACATGCCATCGATTCCTCCCCCATCTGATGAGGTTGTTATTCTAATGATGGTGGCAATGAAGCGATATTACTTCACCACTATCATTCCATCACCCTTAATGGTGATGGCAGCATGCATTGCTGATGTGTATTTTGTGGCCATCATGGCCTTGAGTCAGCTCTGAACTGCATTATATGGTCATTATATCCACTCTAAGGTGGATTGGATCTTCCGTATTGTTGGTTAATCCCCTTTTAACTCCATCCAACCTGGTGGAAATTACTGCATCTTGTGGCAGTGAATTCCACAGTTTGGCAATGCACTGTGTGAAAAAAATACTTTATTTTATCTGATATCAATCTCCTACCATTCAGCTTCAGTAGATGACACCAGTTCTAGTATTATGAAGAGACAGAAAAAATGTGATCAGCTTCCTTATTGCCATTCACAGTGTTACATCCCTATGTCACATCCTCCCTTACTCAGTTTCCCCTGGTAAACTACACAGCCTTAAACATTGTAACCTTTCTTCTGAGAGAACCTGCTCCAGGCCCTTGATCATTTGGGCTGCCCTTTTCTGATGCTGCTTTTAAAGTCATCCTGCCTTGTCAGTGGTAGTCTATGATAGTGAGCTCTTTGCCCTTTCATTGCCAATCTGAATTCCTTGTCCAAAGGGTACAAAACTTAGTTTGTATTGCCTCTGTCACATGGCAAACTTTTCTAGCTTCTGCATAATATATACAAGATATTAAGCTAATATGCCACTCCCATTCAATTTGCATTCATACTTTCAAAGTGGAAGATTAAAGAGGAGAAAGGAGATCAAAGTACAGAGGGAGAACAGTTTAGATTGACATAATGAAATGATTAAATGTCCTTGGTTGAAACATCTGACTTATTCATTTTCTGAAGCATTTGATAGATATATGTTCCAACTCTATTACCCTAGAATTAGTTTCAAAAGAAAGAAAAGAATAAAGAAAGGAGGAAAGTTATAGTAAATTCTACTCTTGAAAAACTGTTATTTCTGCTTTGGTTGCACATGGTTCCTGTTATTTCTTATACTTTAGGGGTAGAAAACATGAGGATGTCTTCTCCACTCTACATATAGAAGACTTGTGATTGACTTGTATTTCAATAGTGAAAGGCACCTCCCCCCAATAAGCAGGCAAAGGATGTAGCTATTGGGGGAACTAAAATGAGTATAAGAATCGTTCCCATCCTCCTGAAATTTGCCTTCAGTTCCTGTATTTCTAACATTTCAATAGGGTTTGCTATTACCCTGTTTCCCCCAAAATAAGACAGGGTCTTATATGAATATTTGCTTCAAAAGATGTGTTAGGGGTTATTTTCAGGGGGATGTCTTATTTTCCCATGAACAACAATCTACATTAATTCTTGAATTTTAAAAAAATCAACTTTTATTCCAGTACAGTGGTCTCATCATGTTTCCTGTTCATTTGTTTACATACAGTACTTTTTTGTCATGTAAGGAGTGACTTGAGAAACTGAAAGTGTGAGGGAATTGGCCATCTGCAAGGACATTGACCAGGGGACGCCTGGATGTTTTGATTTTTTCCCCATCCTTGTGAGAGGCTTCTCTCATGTCCCCGCATGAGGAGCTGGAACGGTACTATACTATAGGAAATGGAGGATAAATCCTTTACCAAGGAAAGCAGATGCCCCTAAAAGAATTGCACTCAAAAGACTGCAAAAAAAAACAAAACAAAAAAACAAAACAATAAGTATTTGCAAGTATCAGGCCTTAACACAGAGATCAGGCTTCACTCCACTCCTGAGCCCATTATATTAGAGCATTTTGGCTGCTTCCAGTTACCAGGAGGAGCAAACCACTACATTTGGCTATAGTGGAACATGGAAGAGAGTAGCTGGAACACCAAGGGACCTGATAGCACATAACGTGCCTGTGACAAGAGTGATGTCAGCAGGACTACCTGATCTGTGTGTAAAGCCCAACACTTGACACTTGACAACCATTATTATTTTGGGTTTCTTGGAGTCTTTTGAGTGCAATTCTTTTGGGGGTGGCTACTTTCCTTAGTAAAGGGTTTATATGTCCTGGGGCATCCTATTGTAGCTCAGTAACAGTCACAGCAGCCAGGGGCTGGGGCTGATGAGTTCACTGATGTCTTAGAGTCTGATGAGATTATGGGCTTTCCTGGAATTATGAGGACAAAGGGAGAAATGTGTGGAAAAAAGAGACACTGGGATATTTTCAAAACAGTTGAGGGCTATTCGGGACTGTCTCTTCCACTCTGGAGAGTATGGACTATGTCTAGTCCAGTATAATTTCCTTCTGTGTCTTTCCTTGGGGCACAGAACCCCAAGGAAGTACACGTGGCTACCCCAATTCAATAAGTTTCTCTGCGTTGGAGGGACAGGACAGGGAATTTTGTATCTTTCCAAGATATGATGCTGGATGCTCAGGAGACTTGGCTCATCCTTTGGCTTTCTTTGCCAGCACTTGGGAGGGCAATAAATAGTAAGGAGAGTTGAGGATAAACTTATTAGTTTGTTATATTTCCTTGTAAAGACTCATTTTTTCTAGATAGCTAAGAAAACTGGATATACAAGGCAAGAAAGAGGGAGCTAACCCATCATTGCTGAGCTGTGGATAATTGCAAATTTCTCTGAAGGATTTTGAAATAGTGCAGTTCTGTAGAAATTATCTTCCTTCCTTCTTTTTCATATCTATCTATCTATCTATCTATCATCTATCTATCTATCTATCTATCTATCTATCTATCTATTTACAGTATTTATATACCACTTTTCTGACCCCTGGGGGCACTCAAAGCGGTTTACAAAAAATAATGGCAAAATTCAAGACCTTACATACATAAACCAAATCATAAATCAAACAGCACATGACCAAGCATAAAATACAATAGGACGAATTCACTATAAGATAATAAGACATTTAAACATGAAGTATAAAAATTCAAAACACCTAATAAAGACATTAAAATCACATGATCCAAACTTGTCAACCAGGCCACTCCAGATGTTGATTACACATACTCCATATTTACTTCTTGTACTGCGTTACTTTACTAGTCAAAAGCTTGATTCCATAACCGTGTCTTTGTTCTCTTTCTAAAGTCCAGGAGGGAGAGTACATATCTAATCTCACTGGGGAGAGAGTTCCATAGTTGAGGAGCCATCACCGAGAAGGCCCTGTCTCTTGTCCCTACCAACTGCGCTTGCAAAGCAGGTGGGACCGAGAGCAGGGCCTCCTCAGACAATCTTAACCTCCATAGTGGTTCATAAAGGGAAATACGTTTTGACAGGTAAGCTGGGCCAGAACTGTTTAGGGCTTTGTAGGCTAAAGCCAGCACTTTGAATTGTGTTCAGTAGCAGACTGGCAGCCAGTGGAGCTGGCATAACAGGGGAGTTGTGTGCTCCCTATATACCCCTCCAGTGCCACCCGTTGGACCATTTGAAGCTTCCAACCAGACTTCAAAGGTAACCCTATGTAGAATGTGTTGCAGTAATCTTTTCTCAATGTTACAAGAGCGTGGACCACCATGACCAAGTCAGACTTCCCAAGGTATGGGCACAATTGGCACATTAGCTTTAATTGTGCAAAAGCTCTCCTAGTGACTGCTGAAACCTGGGGTTCCAGGCTCAGCGATATTCCGTAATACATTTTTCCCATTCGTTGATGGCAGGATAGAAGACAACTCTTCCTTCCACTGTTATGTTTGTAGTCTGGCTGCATGCAGCTTTTAAGCAAGATTTTTTTTAGAAGAATGGGAAATAGTGAGAGAATGCCAAGTCAAGTGTTTTTTTCACTGTATCAGATCATTAACATTTTAGAATTAACAGGATTCCAACTAGATTTTGCAAAAACAGCAGCTATAAATAACATAATAATTTATTCATACTGAAAGAACACTTTGCAAGTTAATTAAAACTCTCCAAAGAGAGAATGTGAGGTTGTGATAAAAGGAAACTGAACCAGGAAAAATCCAAGAATGACATCTCCAGCAGTAGATGAAAAGGAATTTCATCTGTCATTATCAGCCCATATTAATAACATCCTGTCCCTCCCAACCTCCCCTCTTGCTTGCTAAAAAATGAAAGTTAATTTCACTCAGAAATGCAATTTTGCTGAGACTGGGATTCCTCTGGTCTTTGAATTGCATTGGGTTTTTCTCCCCTCTCCAATTACTATCTTTCTTCCTAAATTACACTTGCATAAAGTCTTCACTGAAAACAAGGAATGCTTCCCACTCACTGCATTTCCATAAGGCCAGAGTATATAAGGTATAGCTGAAGAAGCTACCTAAATAGTTTTCATTCATACCTTACAACCCGACATTGACTTTCATAATAAGTAGGCAGAATAAAGTCAACCTTTATTGCCTCTTCTATCATTATCCCATAATTATAATTAGATAAACAAGACAGATGGATAGAGTGCAGCTAGAAAACACAACTTGTATGAGATATGTGTTTAAACACCTGTAACGTAACAATCACATCAACATAGATATGGTCACAACAACCATAAGGATTGTGGCATACGAGGTAGGCAAATCACAAGTAAGGCAAGAGAACAACATCTTTGCCTTTGACTTATCACATGATGTCACTCTTTTCCCAGAGCTCCCAGAGTGCAATGGGTTAAACCCTTGTGCCGGCAGAACGAATCCAGGGAAAACAGGTGAGCTCTCTCTGTCAGCTCCAGCTCCCCATGCAGGGACATGAGAGAAGCCTCCCACAGGATGGTAAAAACATCAAACATACAGGCATCCCCTAGGCAACATCCTTGCAGACGGCCAATTCTGTCACACCAGAAGCGGCTTGCCATTTCTCAAGTTTCTCCTGACACACATGAACTCTTTTCCCACCACTCTCTCAATAGAGACAGTTAGAAGGAAGTCATTAATGGGATTATTTGTATTTGTGAAAGAAACGTTTTCCACTGTGAAAGGGATGGGAAAGGACCAATGTCATATGTTAGGTAAAAACAATAATTGGGATTTTCTTGTCTCGTGTAATAAACTCCTAATACCAGATGCAATAATTGGTTGCCAAGCACATTTTGTGAAGGCACAGATGTTATAACAGGGAAGAGGAGAAGAGGAGGAGAACCATGAGAAGAAATAGGACAGCAGAGATTTCCTCCATGGTCTTTTCCTCCTTTCTGCACCCCAGAAAGCTTGTTTATATTGTTGCTTCTTAAAATGTGGGTCCTGACACCAAATGGAGTCTTCTTAGGTTCAATGTTGGGGGTCCCAAAAATTTGACAACAGTAAATTGTTGGAGACGTCACTGCCTTGGTCCTTTCATTATTGGCTGCTACTTCCCGGCAGATGTCAGGTGGTGCAATACTGGCTAAATAGTATAATTTCTTCAGTGATGTGGGGCGTAGACATCTTGTGATCATGAGGCATGTCTTATTAAGAGCCACATCCACTGTTTTAACATGGACATGAGTACTTAGCAGCAGAGCAGCAAAGAGAAAAGGCTGGATAGAATCGTGGTTTTCACATCCAGGATTTGAAAAAGGCTCTTTTCTGGATGACAGCAACTCCCAGTTGTCATGATGGTTGAGGGATACAGGGATTTTTTTTTGTCGTGTCAGGAGTGTCCTGTTGTGAAAGAATTGGCCGTCTGCATGGATGTTGCCCAGGGGATGTCTGGATGATTTTGATGTTTTATCATCCTTGTGGAGGCTTCTCTCATGTCCCCGCATGAGGAGCTGGAGCTGAAAGAGGGAGCTCATCCGCCTCTCCCCAGATTCGAACCTGCAACCTGTCAGTCTTCAGTCCTGCCGGCACAGGGCTTTAACCCACTGCGCCACCGAAGGCTCATAATCCAGAATTATAATCCAGAAAAGTAGCATTTACATGGTCTGTAAAACACAGAATATGCACTTAACAAAATGAATGAGAGCTGAAAACAACAGGTCACTTTATGTGCTTGTAAACTCCAAACAGCTTTATGCCAGAAGTGTTAACCCAGGAAGCCTTGGATGAATGATACTGAATTGAATTTTCTAACTCTTCCAGATGACAAAAACCCACAGTATTTCCTGGATTTAAATCCTAAAAGTAATGATGCTCTGCAGGGTTAGTTTCCCTACAGAGCACCATTTGAGCTTCAGCCTCAAAATAACACTGTTTCATTTTGCCTGACCTGCCTGCCTCCCACAAGGAAATCTAGAGCACCCAGAGACCTGTGGTGGGTGCAAGCGGCCACTGGGGGGCACTGTTGTTCAGTACAAAGAGACTGCCAAGAACATTTATCTTTCCTTTAAAAAGGTAGCTTTTGCTATGACAGGTAATTTGGCACATTTCTCCCTGAAATCTGCCAAATGATTTGGCAGATATTTCATATACATCTGAAAATAGGAGCACCTGCTGCTGGCCTAAAGGAGGGGGGAGGGATTCTATTAGTTGCTAATTACAGATCCTGGAAGGAAATTCAAGTGCAGGAGACATCAGCCAGCCACTCTTTGAGGGCAGTGGAGCCTTTTCAGAAGAATGAAAGGCAAGCTCCTCTGTAATTCATCTGCTCCCAGGAGCCCAGCCAGATCCCCAACTTTTCAAGGCAACGCATGTCCTTTGAAGGCAAGCAGGACTTTGCTGACCCAGGAGCGGCAGCTTATCATTCCACAACTTGAGTTTTGCATGATGGAAAGAGGGAGCGCTGATGAACAGATGGAAAGCATCCAAGAGAAGAAGCAAAATGGTGCTAAGGTGGTCTCATATTCTAGAAATTCCTATTTCAATTTTTTTCCACGTGTCGACTAACACTACAAAACAACATTGCTACTTGCTATTGTGACTGGTATTAACAGTACAACAACAACAACATTTTTGAGTTAGGGGAAAATATCATAAACTGGTTTATTAACATTTCAGTGGGTTTTCACAAAGTCTTAATTAAGGCCCGCCTGGTGGCACAGTGGATTAAACTGCTGAGCTGCTGAACTTGCTGACCAAAAGGTTAGCGGTTCAAATCCGGGGAACAGAGTGAGCTCCTGCTATTAGCCTCAGCTTCTGCCAACCTAGCAGTTCGAAAATATACAAAAATGTGAGTAGATCACTAGGTACTGATTTTGCGGGAAGGTAACGGCACTCCATGTAGTCACCCTGGCCACATGACCTTGAAGGTGTCTATGGACAATGCTGCCTCTTCGGCTTAGAAATGGAGATGAGCATCACCCGCAGAGTCAGACACGACTAGACTTAATGCTAAAGGGAAACCTTTACCTTAAATAATAGTTGGCAACCTTTGGCCCTCCAGAGATTTTAATCTAAAACTCCCAGGAAAGTGGTTTAACATTTTAAAGGGAAAAAATTACAAAACCCTGTTTTTCAGGGGAGTATATATAAATGCCACTGGGTCTTCTAACATAGTAATGTTCATCTCAACTTTACCTGTACCTTCAAGTGCATTCTCCCCCTTTTCTACCCCCCTTTAGCATCTGGGAGCTTCACAGCAGTGTTTCAGTCCTCAGCTATTTCATTTGCTTCATGCTTCTAAGCAGCAGCCTTTCAGAAAGCTGGCTCCTATTTTCTTATAATGATTCCATTGTGAGTTCTGGCAGCTTCTCCTTTGCTTATAGAGAGTGACCAGTTCACAATTTTAACCTAAAACTGATAACTTGAATGACCCTGCAAAATACTGTCAAATGTTGTGCCATCCCACAATGATTTCTTAGTGATTTATGCCTAACCTCCTCATCTTGCATCTAATAAGCCCTCCATTTGGAATTTCAGTCGAAACTTAGCACTGTAACTTGTATAACAAACAAAAACAAATGTCTCAAATTACAAGGCAAGACATTTTATTTTATTATAAAACATAAGTAACATTTATATCTCACCTTTCTTCCCTGAATGCAAAGCAGTTCATATACCTCTCTTACATTCTACTTTCACCATCATTATTTGAGTTAAATTAGTTCTGAGAGAATGATTGGACCACATTGGCCCAGGGAGTTTTGTGTTTCTAAAAGGACTGAAAATTAAGGTCTTCCAAAAACAAGGACAACTCTATAACCACTATAATACATTGACTCCCATTATGGTTCACAATACACAAGAACACTGCCAAAAAATACTTGCTCCCTGAAATACTTGGATGGTGGTCATGTACTATTCCCAGCCTTTGACATCTGTGCTTAACTCTGCTTTCCTGAGAAAGGGGTTGAAAGTAATATTGGATTGGGTTGAAATTTATTTATTTATCGTATCAGAAGCAAACCAAGGGTACAATTGTAATGTATTAAAAAAAACACAAAGTTTATATTTATTTATTATTATTTACAGTATTTATATTCCGCCATTCTCACCCTGCAGGGAACTCAGGGCGGATTACAATGTACACATATATGGCAAACATTAAATGCCAAAGACACACAACACATATAGACAGACAGTCAGAGGCTATTTAACATTCCACTTTTCTGGCCACCAGGGGAGCTGTCGCTTTCACCGTCCATCTGTGACACTGATGAAGTACTTCCACATTCCCCGCATGCTTTTGCTTGAGTGCTTTGCTGGAGTCTTTTTTATGGCCTCGTAAATTAGTTAAATTAGCCTCCCCACACATAGGTGGTACCTAATTTTCCTACTTGGCAGATGCAACTGTCTTTCGGGTTGCAAAGGTTGACAACAAGCTACACAATTGGTTGGAAGCTCACCCGGGCTGGCTTCGTACTCATGACCTTTCGGTCAGAAGTGATCTTAATGCAGCTGACACTCAGCCAGCTCCACCACAGTCCCCATTTAATATAATACTTGGTATTATATTAAATGTCCTTTGACCAGTAGCTGGCCACTTGGAGTGCTTCTGGGGTTGCTATAAGAAGGTCCTCCATTGTGCACATGGCAGGGCTCAGACTGCATTGTAATAGGTGGTCTGTGGTTTGCACTTCTCCACACTGGCATGTCATGGATTCCACTTGGTGGCCCATTTCTTAAGGTTGGCTCTGCATCTTGTAGCGCCAGAGCTCAGCCTGTTCATCGCCTTCCAAGTCACCCAGTCTTCTGTATGCCCAGAGGGGAATCTCTCATTTGATATCAGACATGGCTTGAGGTTCCGGATTTTTGCCTGCCACTTTTAGACTCTTGCTTGCTGAGATGTATCTTTGTAGATCTTGAAATGAAATGGTGTGAACTTAGTTTGCATTGCAATAATTTACTTCATTGATTCTACTGAAATTCCACTTATTTCAAGGGACAAATTTATTCTGGACCCAACGCTTAATAATTGTGGGTAGTATGGAGATTACAAGCAAGGGGTTTGGCATGTCAGTGACAAGAGTAGTAGCTTCTTGAAATTTTGGAGTGGTGAACACATTCCAGTTATGGGCATCAGTGGTGTTTGTTCACACATTTGCAATCTATATGCTCAATTCGTATATTTCTCAACAGGCCGCTGTACTGCATGGAGAAATAGTGAATATGAAGTGATTGTATCTGAATGTAACAGTAACATCATTACGGAAACAAACGTCAGGTTCTTGTGGACCCACTCTCCTTTGTACTGCCATGAAGATTGGATCAGAAACTGTCCACTAATGACATCTTAACATTTTATTTCAACACTAATCTGTAATTAATCTGAAATATGGTTAGCTTCATCAACCAAGAGATGGAGTTAGTAGACATACATCAGTTGCACTATTATTTGTCTTAGTTCCAACATCAGGCTAGGCTCCATTTCCTTAAAAAGTGAAATGAAAGCTAGCTGGCCCGGTGACCTGCTGAAAGAAAGACAACGGATAATAGGCAAATTAGGTTTCAGAAGGTGAACTCAGGGAGGAGTATGGAAGTTTAATAAGTCTTTGCTTCACTGCTGTGGTTGGTAGTCTCTCGCTAGAACAGTCTTCAGAGAGTGTGTTTCATCTTTGGCCTACTTGATATGATGATGATACAGAAAGAGTGCCAAAGAAGCTCACTCGGAGGTGGAGGAACAGGGGAAAAGGGCATAGAACAAATCAAAGGTGTTTCAACTACAAGCTCAAGAACAAGAAGGTGTTCAGTAGTATTGGTTCCTCACAGAACCATGCTGAGGGAGGGAGCAGGATGCACTTACAAATATTAAAAAGCTGACTTACACCAAGAATTTGGAAAAAAATGCTCAGCTATGACCGCATTGACTAGAGTATTCTGAAACTGTAATTTGAAAAGGTAACATCCCCCCATTCTGCTAACACTGTACCAAACTAGTGCTCTATCAAGCTAATTGTTACCTGCACTGACTTCAGCAACTCTGCAACTCTAACTGTTGATTGTGGAAACTTAACCCAAGAGTTCTTTCTGTGCTAAACACCGAGGACTTTTCTTTTGCACTGGACTGCTATTCCACAGCAGTCACAGGAACACTAATAGTGGCTAATACTGGTATAGGCACCTCTCACGGTCCTGCAGTTGTACTTCTCCCTACTCTCATAACTCAACCATCTTGTGCTCTCTTTGCTCTGCAATTTTAAAATTATTTTAAAAGCAATTTTCAGTTCTAGCTATAATTTAAAATGCCAAATATTATTGAATTTTGTGTGTGTCTGTGAGCGGGGGGGGGGGGGGGGGGGGAGAAAATAGTGTGGGAATAGAGATGGGGAGGATGAGTGAGTATGAGAGGAAGAAAAGCCCACCTCTTGGTGTCATACTTCAGTGGGAATATTGTGGGATTGGCAGCTATTACGAAGTTTTTGTTGGAGATCAGTCAGAGGCTGATGGTTTAACTGATGATATAGAGAGAATTGTGGGCTTTTCTGTGGCACAAAGTGATGGTCCCTCAAGTCTGGGAAATTCAGGTCTGGGAAATGATGGTTCTCTCTGTGAAAAATCTGGCTTGGAAATAGAAGGGCCTCAAGGCCAGTCAGAGGAGGCAGAAGTAGCAACACCAGATAAGGAATCGAGTGAGTCCTCCTTCCGGGGTAGAAAAGGGTGGGGTACAAATGTTTGAAATAAATAATAATAAATAAAGCATTGAGTGATAAGAAGTGTTCCCAGGAGAAACTACCTGTATCTACGGAGATCAACAAAAGGCTCTGTTTACAAATCAGAGTTGAAAATAGATTGCATCAGTCAAAAAGATTACGTGGGAAAGTTGTGGAGAAAATTCATGGGAGACGTAATGCTTTCATGGGTGTGTATTAAACAACAAGATGTTCAAGTTGTTACTAGTTATACCTTTTTGCTTGTGGATTTACGCTGTACCTGTGATTTCTGATTGTTCCTGGATTTTGCCACATCTGGAATTTTATAAGACATTTGTATTATTGTTTGGTTATCGCCTATTGCTACAGCTTTTGGATTATATATATCTTCCTTTCTTATTCCTGTTTTTATATGTTTTTATGTGTTTTACAATAAACAGTTTGCTAATGTTCCTGGACTCTTGTGTGGTGTGATGTTCATAGGTGTTTTCAGGCCTGGGGTGCAACAGTTTTGTCCATCGGTAGTGGGGGACAGCTTAATAGCAGGGAGGAGACTGGCAGTGGTATGCACACAGGGTAATGCTTCCGTGCTGGTTTGCCTCCCTCGGGTGATAAAAACCTGACACACTTTAAGGCAGGTGCATAGGCTCTATTGGGAGTAAAAGATGAAGCATGTGGTACACATTAAAGATATTTTTCAACCCTTTCACTCTCAGACAGTAGTAGAACTAATAATCCAAGTAAGTCTATCCAGATTGTTCTTGACTGACAATCAAATGCCCCATCACTGACTATATGGGGCACTGGGCTGGAGTGCATATCTTTTGGCTAAGACTGGTGGGAGATGGAGTTCCATGGATGATATAGTGCGGAAGCAAACAAAAAAGAAGATCAAACTGCACAAGCCTGATCCATCTCCCCACTACATATGCATCAGATAAAGAACTGTGCAAGTAACTTAGTAACACACAAAAATTGCCTCACAGTTTATTCCATTTTCATGTCTTTCCTAGACACAATTTCAAAGTACTACAGTAAATACCCAAGAAGGTATTTAACACAGTTTTTTTTGCCAGAGAATAGCTATGATTTAGCTATGATGCACTCCAAAACTCATCTACCTAGTGGCCGCAGCCTATTCATTATCCACATATATCCACTATCTTGCTGGCATATCATTAAAATATCACCCAAGCCATTATTTCTATATTTTCTGACATGATTCAAAATGAACTTGAGTCTGGAGATCAGAGTTCAGATCCGAGTCAGCCACAAAACCCACTGGGTGACCTTGGGTAAATCACACTCTCAGCCTCAGAGGAAGGCAAGGGCAAACCCCATCTGAACATTTCTGGCCAAGAAACCACATGATATTGATATTGAGCAAGAACATCTAGGAGGCAGAGACCAGCCAGTCCCACCAACGAGGGTCTGCTACTCTGCCGAGAAAGAAGCACACAAAACAGATTTTTCCCTGAATTTTCCCAAATAAATCTCACCAAAGTTGAAGAAAATGCCACTGAGTTGTTTATTTCATCCCAGCTAGAGCGGATGTCAAACAGTGACCTACTGATGCTCTGGATTTCCTGCATTGAACAGTAGGCTTGTGCATTTCAGTTGAACCTCAATCCAGTTCTGCTGGCCAGATTCGGGTAGACCCTCATATCAGTTTTCTTGCCTCCTGAAAACGAGTGGGTAGCCGGATAGCCGTTTTCGGTCCTCGGCTGAAAAATAAAGCTAGATCTGGCCCAGTGGGGAACTCACGAGGTTCCCTTTTCTGTTCCTTGGACCCCCCTTTTTTTCCCCTTCAGGGGAGTTTCAGTAACAGGGTTAAGGAAACACCCTTCCTGGAACCCTTTCCTTTTTTTCTCTTGAAGGGAGCTTGGGTTTCAGCAACAAAGTTAAGGAAGCCCCCTTCCTGGGACCCTTTCTGTTTTTCCCTCCAAGAGAGCCAGGGTTTCAGCAATGGGGTTAAGGAAGCACCCTTCCTGGCACCCTTTACTTTTTTCCATTCAAGGGAGCCTGGGTTTCAGCAACAGGGTTAAGGAAACAGACACAGCTTGTAGACATTAATTATTATAGTTTTAATTGGTTTTTATATGGATTTTTACTATGTGATATTAAATGTTTTTAATTGATATGTATATATGTATGTTTATGGCATCTAATCATTGCCAATCTATACACTGCCCTGAGTCACCTTCGGGCTGGAAAGAGCGAGATAAAAATGCTGTAAATAAATAAATAAATAAATAAATAAGACCCGTCATCTTTGTGTCTTTGTGCACTGCATGATACCGAATAGAAGAGGAGACGTGATTGGCTGCCATGTGGTCTCATAATGGACAAAAAAAAAAAACATGATGGCTGAGCCTTGCTGTTACGGTCATCCAAACAAGCCAAACAAGCGAGATTGGCCGAAGGTAACTGAATCCATGCACAAGCCTATTGAGTTGGGGATGGGTATACGAGGTCTCTTCCAACTCTGTGAGTCTGCAATTCTATAATCAGAACGGAACATTTTATGTCATGATGTGCTTCCCTGTCTCCATTCTTTAGGGAAATAAAATGGTGGTTTAAATGTACAGTTGTCTGCCCAGGGCTATTTGCGTGTGTTGAGAGAAAAGGATGCAACTTTATTGCTACCACCATTTTTAATTGTGTATAATATAAGCTACATGTCTGCATGCAAATCCATCTTGCAATTGTTGTTCTAAATTGTTTCTAGTAAAGGAAGGCATTGGCATTTTATATTAATGGCACAGTATCCAGCCATCTATCAATAAGTAGTTGTTTATTGTCTGTTGGGGAAAGAATAATTTAATGAAAATCATATCTGTGTGATTACAGTATCTAGCCTGAATGCCAGATTATGATCTTAAGACAGTCACAAGTGTGGGATCATCTGTTTCATTTGTTTACTCCTTCAATTTTGTCTCAAAGCCATCCAATCATTTTATATGAATTTATAAACTCATATAAATATATATAATATGTTAAACTCCCTCCTTTCTTGATGCAGTTTTTATCTTAAGTACAAAATAGTCCCAGACAAATGGCTGCCAGAGTTTCATAACTATTTTAGATTTTCATTCTTATGATAAAGAGTGAGAAGTGGCATTGAATTAATCCATTCTTGAGGACACCTTAAAATTATAATGAGGACAAAGTGGAACAAAATGTATTCATTCTCACGGCTCCTCTCCTGATTTCACCAGAATAGCAAATGGCAAAATATATTAATTCTTATAATAAAAATGTAATGAGGACAGAAGACAGTGCAAAATGAATTAATTGTAGAGTCAGACTCAGAATTGAAGCAAAAATGGAATAGACTGAATAGAGCTAGAAAAATGAAAACACCCCACATTTCACAGCAAGCACCAAAATACTTTTTTATACAACCAATGTCAAAGTGCACCATATTATTTTTACTAGGATACAACAGTTTGTAGTTTGAATGCCAGGAAAATCCAAATACATTGGATGTGCAACCTTGAGGAAAGACAGTTGAATCCTCATACAGCAAAATTGTAACAGCAAGTGCACATTTATTGCATGAAAAAAAATCTACCTGGAAATATGAGTATTGAGGGACCGGCAGCAGGAATAAGGAAAGAAAGCTAAAGTAGAAGAGGGAGCCATAATGGAGAGGGAAATATGGTTAAGGGGACCTTTTTTCTTCCCTCCAAATATACACTACTCATGAAATTTCACTAGCAATGGCAAATGCTTTTTATTTTATTTTGTGTTAGCAAAGTAGATGCCTTTTAATATAAACACACCAAAGTACTTCTATGTATTACCAAATCAATACCTTCTGTTTCTGGGCAAAAGTATTTTTTTGTGTTTAAAATTAATGAACATCAGAAATATGTAAACAATATCAATTTTACAAATGTTAGGTCTTTGAAAGGTGTAAAGTGTTTGTCCTTATAAACAAATATCACTCTAAAAGCATTGTATACCTGACATTCCCGAGCTCAGTCGTGATATTGCATCTTTTTTCCAAAAACAAATTTGTCTTGTGAGGTTGGCTAATAGGTATTGCTTGTGTTAGGGCATGTAAGAAATCAGTTCGTGAGTATGTTAACTGAAAAATGCAAAGCAGGAAGCTAATTGGTTGGGCCATACCCGGGGAGCTAGCTGAGCCTGGGAGTTTTGGCTACAGTTACATATTTAGCCTTGAGCTCTGAGGGTGGTTACTAGGCCTGGGTAACAACAGAAAAATTTGTTTCTAAAATCGATTTGTATTTGGGGGGGGGGGGTTTGTTTCGATATTTAAAATAATTACAAAATTTTCCCTTAAAAAGTTCTATATTTACGAAATTTCGTAAATGTGAAAAAAATTACAAAACATTAACGAATCGATTTCCGAAACAATAACGAATTGATTCGTTAATGGCGGACGCGACCGCGAAATACGCTAAAAAACCTCCAAAAACTTCTGAAGCTTCCCTCTCCCTCTGTTGTTGACTGTTGGTGTGATATTATAATTTTTTTTCACTAATTAAACAAAAAACTTGCCCCAGACATGCGGAAATAATAACGAAACGACCTCAGAACAATAACGAAACGAATAAAATAACGAAATACGAAGCATTTACAAAACTTTTTAAACATTCGTTTTTTTAAAAAATTGCTTCAGAATGGTTCGTTATCGTTTTGTAATTGGAAAAATTAACAAATTATTAACGAATTACGAATTAATGAAACGAAACCGCCCAGCCCTAGTGGTTACAGAGAGAGAGAGAGAGAGAGAGAGAGAGAGTTCTTGCTTCATGAGCTGCTGGATTAAAATTTTCCACATGGACACTAAAAGACCAATCTGAATCTCTCAAAATGGACATTGTGTGAGTCAATGCAACTGTTCACATGATTGTATATATGTTGTTCTGCATTACAAAGACTAAACTACTTCTTCTTTATTGATAATCTGCGTGGCATATTTTCTTTCTCTGACAAGACAGTGAGTGGACTGCTAATACGTGAACTACGCATGATTTTCATTACGCCACAGCTTGAAAGTCAGGTGTGTTGCTAAAATTAAGGGCAAACTGAACTCTCTACACAAGAAAAGCCCCAAGTTTTCTCTGGAAGGTTCTTGCCCTGCTAATGTCACTTTAGTCACTTTTCACTATGATTATCACATCTATCAGGAGGGCTCAGCCTCCCAAATGCCAATTGTAATTACTTGGATACTGAAATACATTTTACAGTTCATTCATGGTGACAAGAGCTCCATCCCCCATGAACTTTCCTTCAGTTAGCCAAAAATGGAAGCAACCAGTTAAACTTCTCTGCTAAGCCTTTTAGAAATGCTGCTGCTGTTGCTTTCTATTGAGGGAATGTGCCAGCAATACAGCGCCATCAGAAAATTCTCACTATCAGTATCACTGCCAGATTATGGAGTGAATGGTTATAATCCGCCAAGCAAACTACATGTGCAAGCCTTGGAAAATGAATGGACATTCATTTCAAAGCTTCTCATACAAAAGAATCTTCTGGTTTGGATAGAAACAGACCCGAGAAAATCAAAACCATGTTCACTTTTAAATTCCATATTTTTCATTGATGCAGGTGGATGCTATTATGGCACCTTGGGAAGTGACAGTGGGGAAAGCAAATTACAATCAGAATTAGCATATTCATATTTTTTCCATTCATGTTTTCAATTGTTTATATTGTATGCCATGTCTCTTGATGTCCTGTGATAACTGGAAGTGTTTGAAGTAATGCTTATTTATTTATTTCCTATCCGATCCTCCCTATGAATCAAGGCAAAGGACAACGATTAAACATATAACATATGACAGATAAAAATAAGTCCCCTCTTATTCTCATGGGAGTATTTCAACATATAATGAGTTTACTATCAGAGTTTACTTCCATGTGAGTCAGTTTGCTTTACAAATGGCATTATTCCTTTATTGCTTCCTCCTTTTTCCTTTTCTTTCAGAAACAGCACTGAATTGGGTCACAGGTGGTCAGAAGGATTCCTTCAGAGTGCCCTGGATGTTACATCATTTTGGGGATCACGGAGAAGCAGGAAAACAGCAAGCAGCACAAAAAAGAGAGTAGTCAAGATAAATTCTGGTTGGACTCAATATGATGGTCATAGATAAAGGTAAAGGCTTACCCCTGACATTAAGTCTAGTTGCCAATTGTAGTTGTGTCTGACTCTGGAGGTTGGTGCTCATCTCCATTTTTAAGCCAAAGAGCCAGCATTGTTCCTAGATGCCTCCCAGGTCATGTGGCCAGCATGACTGCATGGAGCGCCGTTACCTTCCCGCCGGAGTGGTACCTATTGATCTATTCACATTTGCATATTTTCAAACTGCTAGGTTGGCAGAAGCTGGGGCTAACAGCAGGAGCTCACGCCACTCCCTGGATTCGAACCTATGTCCTTTTAGTTAGCAAGTTCAGCAGCTCAGCAGTTTAAACCACTGAGCCACTGGGGGCTCCATCATGACTGTCATGGATTGGAGCTATTCAGAGTTTAAGGATGGAGTGGAAAAAACTCTAAAACTATAGTGCAACACCAGTACCTATAGGACCAGTACGCATCGTGTCACTTGCCTTCACCCAATAAAATATGTCATTTTCTAGGTCTTCTAGGCAATCACGTGACATGCTTCCACTGGAGGTTACCATAGATTCAACCTGGAGAACTTAGAAAATTCTCAGAAAGGATACTTCTCTAAGACGTTTCTATGTCCCCCAGGCAACTTCCAGTAAACGTTGTTAATTTCAATAGTTCACAACAAAAGTTCCCTCTTTTCATGGCAACTTCAGGAATATATCTCGCACAGATACCTAGTTCGTATTGTATCTCATATAATCTGAAAATAAGATGCATTACTCATTTGCCCTCCTCCCAAAAAGAGTGGAAACTATTGCTCATTACCCTCTTTGTAATAACCAATTCCATTTGTACTCACTGTGGGTTACCCTAATCTCTTTTTTGATCACATTAGCCACATTTTGTCAAATTCACTCTTCAGTGCCACCATACTTCCAATAACATACCTAAAGTATCATTTAAGCAGAGTATCCAGGGCCGTAGGCATTTCCAGAAAATCTGTCTAGTAGCTCCCATATTTCTTGTTTAGTCCAGACTCCAAGCAGAAAGGAGAGTTGAAACTAGCCTCCTAACTGTACACAAGCCACAGTAAAAGGTAAGAGGCAGCATTCTCAACCACCTCATAAGTTCAACAAACAAAACTGTTTCACAAACAAAGCAAGAAGCTATCCTCTTTCCCACAGAAATTGCCTATAAAGTCTTTGGGCTAAGATTAAGTATTGAATTGATTACTTTGAGGACTGGATTCTTTCTATTGGGTGTTGTAGGGATAATTGATTACATCCAAAGGTGATTGATAATGATGATGAACTAATTGAGCAACACATATCACAATAATGTAGAAAGATGTTTAAGTACATGATGTTAATTGATAATTGATAAAAGATCAAAAATGTGTTCTAGTTGCTTTAGAGCTATCTTTCCTTAATCAATATAAATAAAAATGCAATGTTCATTTGTGGGATTAATATAACTCAAAACCACTGGATGAATTGACACCAAATTTGGGCACAATACACCTATCAGGCCAACGAGTGACCATCATTCATACAAACACTGAAAAACACAAAAGAAGGGATTTAAAAAGGCAAGAAGATGCTACAGCGCATGTACAAAAATGACTCCCCCAGCAAAACACACACACACACTTCCAGACTACAGCTCCCAGCATCCCCTAGGCCAGGCCCTGTAGGAGAGAAGGATGATCCAAATGCCCTACTTCCAAGATGCAAACTTTCTTCTCCTTGGATTTCTTTAAGAGCCTCCCAATCCCTACATATTTCCAATTTCCTATTCCTGGACTGCAACTCCCAGCAATCCTCCAGGTAGATAAATTAGATAGCAATAGATAGGTAGGGAGATAGGTAGAGAAGGAAGAAAGGGGAGAAAGAGGAAGGGAAAGAAAAGGTAGGGGGGGAGGAAGGAAAGAGCAAGAGAAGGAAGGAAGGAGAGAAAGAAAGAAAGGAGGAGAGAAAGAGGGAGGAAGGTTGGCCACAGCAACATGTGGCGGTACAGCTAGTGTCTTATAAAACATCAATATTGGAGAGAGAAAAGGATATGGTATCTTTTACACAGAATATCAAACTGCTGGTCTTTTTAGTTTCCTTTGTTTCAGCATACATTACAAGAACTCAGAATCTGTAGAATCTGATTCCTTCTCTCCCTCCTTCTCTCTGATCACAGTATTGTTTGGCATTACCTGCTCTTGTTTGGCTCTACTCCAGTTGCAATCAGCTTGTAATCACCCAGGGTACTCTAAGTACAGTAGCAGCGTAGTTAGGAGGGGATTAATTTTCTCTCCTTGACAGTTGTTAGTGTTATTCATTCCCTTGTTTTTAATTGCTGCATCAGACTGCTTTGTGGAATATTTCATGTCTCGTCTCAGGAGAAATCCAAAGTATGCACCTTGCCTGGAATGATTTGTATGTTTGCCACACACATACAGTCCAAATAAAAGGTTAACCTGATTAACCAAATAGTTTTCTAGGCATCCTCGGAATATAAGACTTCAGGGACAGATGTAAGGTACAACATGAGCAGATGCAACTCCACCGTAATCAAGAGTCAAACCTTCTGACATTACATCCCTGTTTGGTCTTTTGTACAAACAGACTGATAACAATTTATGTTGAAATAATTGTAAGCTTGTTCACTGCAGGTTGGTTGGGTCCCCGCAGAATTAGGTAAATAACAAATGGCAGCCTCAACTCCAGAGCTAACAATGCTGACTTTAGACAAATTAATTAAGCCATTAAAATTAAAAGGGAAAAAATGCTACAACTTAATTAAACCTTTGGCATTTAAACATTTAGCAGCGACAGAAACCTTAAGAGGCTGGACTCTCCAAATACTTTAATTACTTTAGTTGCAAATGCTTTGGAACATACCTTTGCAATATTCTTCACTAAATGAGCTGTTGGAATTTAAAAACCATGTAAAGACCTATCTCTTTCGGCAGACTTACCAAGACAGTCTTTAAGCATGAATTTTAAATGTGTGTTCCTTGTTTAATCTTTGTTCTGTGTATTTTTATATGTATTTTATAGAGATACATTTTGGTGTGTAGCTTTTATAGAGGTACATTTTAATATGTGTATTTGTGGTGGTTTTCCTGTGCTTATGTGTTTTAATTGTTCTGTAACCTGCCTCGAACCATGAGGAGAGGCGGGTAAGAAATAAAATTATTATTATTATTATTATTATTATTCACAGGTTTATTTCTTATTTATTTACTTCATATATACCCCGCCTTTCTCATCCTACAGGGGACTCAAAGCAGCTTACAGATTCCAGAAAAATTCAACGCCACATATAATCATAACAATAAAAATGTACCCCATCAAACTATAAAGCAATTAAAACACATAAGCAGATAAAACACATAGAACAATAAAATAGGTTAAAAACATCTTGACTCCATGCTTATTGATTGATCCATATTCTTTATTGAGACTGTCAAAATCCGTAATATCTTATTCTCCAAAGCACAAAGCTGATCGGTTGGGCCATACCTGAGAGGCTAGCTGAGCCTGGCAGTTTTAGCAACAATTACATGTTTAGGTTTTCTGTGCAGGAGCTTGTCACAACAAGTCAGTGTGTATATTTTTTTGTTCCTGAGTTGCTGGAAGAAGATCCTTCACATGGACACCTAAGGAACATTTGAATCTCTCTCAAAGGACATTGTGTGAATCAAAGCAACTGTTCACATGTCTGTATATATGTTGCTCTGCATAACAAAGAGAAAACACCTTATTCTTTACTGATCATCTGCATAGCATATCTTTTCTCTAGCAAAACAGTGTGTGGATTGGTAAAGATGTGAACTACGTGTGATTTTCATTCTGCCAAATTATAGGCTGAGGCCAGTTCTTTGAATTGGGCCCGGTAGCAAACTGGCAGCCAGTGGAGCTGATGCAACAGAGGAGATGTATGCTCCCTGTACGACATTCCAGTAACGAACCTGGCTGCCGTCCGATGGACTACTTGAAGCTTCCAGGCTTCAAGTAGTCCAGCACACTGCAGTAGTCTATTCAAGATGTAACAAGAGCACGGACCACTGTGGCCAAGTTTGACTTCCCAAGGTATGGGTTTTTATTATGGGAGTTTTTATCAATAAAAACTCCCAGAAGTTTTTATTGTGCAAAAGCTCCCCTGGCCATCACTGAAACCTGGGGTTCCAGGCTTAGTGATGAATCCAGGATCACTCCCAAGCTGTGAACATGTGTCTTCAGGAGAGTGTAACCCCATTCAACACAGACTGTAACCCTATACCCTGTTCGGTTTTGTGACTGACTAGGAGTACCTCCGTCTTCTCTGGATTCAACCATTTCTCATTGTTCTCCCTACTCCTATCATCCTTATTGCCCTTCTTCAAATCCACTCTAACTTTTGTATGTGATTAGATGAAATCATGGGTACTGCTCTTGCAGGTACAGGAGCCATATACTGTAGGGTCCAATGTGTTTGTTACACAATACTTAATATCACTTTTTATTTATTTATTTATTTACTTTTTAGATTATTTATTAAAATATTTCTGTCTTACTCCCTAAAACAGTAACTTGTTTGAAGTATAACATTATGCATAGCCAGATGCACCCATCTATGCCCAATGCCATCTATGTTTTTTATTAGGAAGATCAGTGTGGTAACTAAGCAGCTTGGTAAGAAAAAAAGCAAAGAAAAAATACATCAAAACATGGCAAAGTATATTTTTATATTTTCACGGATGTTTATTTCTGAAGCCTTGAAATTTAATTCATGTGCTGAATAAATACCCTTTGGATACTTTATCTAGTTGGTATTCACATCAGAGAGTAATCTGTTTCCCTCTGTTCGTTTTGCAACATCAAAAACATTACTTGTGGCCATTCTTTCAAATACTGATGGCTTCAGATTTCCCTGTGGGATGACAGGAGGATGAAGACCCAGCAAGACAAGTTCAGATCACGTTAGAGTGACTTTAGAAAGATACATCTTGCTATCTGTTTCAGTTTTCTCTTAAAATGAGATGAAAACAAACAAGAATTCTGCCGAATGGGACGCTTTACAACAATTCATTGCTTTAAACCAGCCTTTACCAACACAATGTCCTGAAAATGTTTTCTGGCTATAGTTTCCACCATCCCCAGACAGCGACCACTCCGACTAGGACTGGTTGGACTTGTCACCCTAAACATCTAAGTTAAGCTTGTCCAACCCATGCCCATAGGACATAAATGCAGCCAAACACAAAATCGTAAATTTACTTAAAACATTTTTTGGCATGATGCTCAAGTGTGATCTTGTAGATGACAATGAAATGGCATGGAATAATCAGAGTATGTTATGTCCACAGATATCACAGTATTATCCATAATTTGCATTATAATTGCAAACAGTTCAGCTAGAAGAAATGAAAACATGTTAAAATTACAAATGAAATAAAGAGCAAGATACTCTGTTGCAATGTTGCATAAAATTAATTGTGAAAAAGAATTCAAGCAGATATTCTGTACTATGCATAGCGTGATGTATGCTTGCTATTTATACACACGTGTGGCTTCATTTTAATGGTGGTGTGCAGCTTCCAGTGTCTTATCTTCAGAACACAGGGCATTGAATGGATACTATCTGATATTACGTGTGCTTGTAACATCTGAAGGTGAAAAAAAAAAGGATGATTATCAGCCTACCTTTGTAAACAATAGTTATTTATTGTTATTTAGAATTGGTATTGTTATTATATTTATTTATACCCTGCTTTATCTCCCTATAGGGGACTCAAAGTGGCTAGAAGACATGTAAGTATCAATGATCATAAACTTGTGAGCTGTTCGGTGATTTTAAAATATTCTCCAATTGAAGTGGTGAATAATTAGGATTATTATAAAAGGACTTTTTTTCTTATATGAGCTGGCAGATGTCATGAAAAGCACTTACTCTTTTGTTTGTTTGTTCATTAGCTATTGTTATTATTACTGTATTTTATGTGTGGCCTAAGACAACTAGTCTTCCTCCAATGGGGCCCAAGGGAAGGTAAAAGATTGGTCGCCTCTGATCAAAGTGATACTATGCCCTGGGGGCTGCCACAAACATTTTCTATAAATCTTCCAGATGTTGATATACTGTACTAAAACTCCAATACAGAAAAAAACCCCCTATTTTCTTAAAGTCTGCACGTTTTGCAGGACTATTGCACAATAAAAAAGCACTTCCTTGGTCCTTCATAAACATACTTGCAAATAACACTGTGCAGGTAAGAGCCCTCATGTGTATTCTGTCGCCATCCCTGTAACAATGGCTCTCATGTAACAGAGCTTGGAAAGGGACAGGTTTTTTTTATGTCAGGAGCAACTTAAGAAACTGGAGGTCACTTCTGGTGTGAGAGAATTGGCCGTCTGCAAGGACGTTGCCCAGGGGATGCCCGGATGTTTTGATGTTTTACCATCCTTGTGGGAGGCTTCTCTCATGTCCTCACATGAGAAGCTGGAGAAGCACATGGGGAAACTAAGGGTAAAAAGGGAAGCAGAATCACAGAACTGGAAGGAACTGCAACTTTCCATCATTTTGCCTCAATGGCTTCAAGCAAAGTGGCTCATTTCAGCCCACCAAATGTGTTCGTAGCAGATTTGGATTAAGGACTTCCTGATACATGACTTGGGCTGCATCTACACTGCCATATAATGAAGTTTGAAACAGTGTAGATTCATACAATGCAGTTTAACTGTATTGAACTGTGTTATGAATCTACACTCCATATAATACAGTTTCAAACTCCATTTTATTACAGTATTGATGAGGCCTCTGTTCTTTATGGCACACCAGTTCTCTAGATAGCATTTGTCAGAAGTGGGAACTAGTACTTCCAAGTGGGCCAGCCTGTCTCCTGCCATCACATTTCCACCACTCCTCAAAGCCTTGAGTTAACTACTTACTCATAACTCATTACTTGCAATGTATCCCCTTTGCTCATGAGTATGGTATAACTTATAATATTATAAACTAATGAGGGCAAATCCTTCCTAATAACACAACCCCTTAATGCAGTTGTGTGACCCCCCCCCCCCCAACCATAACATTATTTTTGTTGCTACTTCATAACTCTAATTTTACTACTGTTGTGAATCATAATGCAAATATCTGATATGCAGGACTTTTTCTATTTCTGTCTCTGCCTTATGGAATTCCTTGCCGCCCTACACGAGAGCCATGCGTGACTTAGGGCCTTTTACTCAAGCACTTAAGACCTAGCTTTTTACTAGAGCATTCGCTCCCTGTTAATTTTTAATTTTTGTATGTATGTATTTTATCTTTTACAATTTAGCTGTAAATCACCTAGAGCATTTTCGGATGGAGGGCGATTAATAAGTCATTAAATGATGATGATGATGATGATGATGATGTATTTTAATTCACTGGACCACATTTGGCAAAAATACCTGATACGCCCAAATTTGAATACTGGTGGGGTTGGTGGGGGGATTGATTTTGTCATTTGGGAATTGTAGTTGCTGGGATTTATAGTTAACCTGCAATCAAAAAGCATTCTGAGCTCCACTAACAATGGAATTGAACCAAACTTGACACACAGAACTCCCATGACCAACATGAAATACTGGAGGGGGTTTGGGATGAATTGACAGTGATTTAGGGGAGGTGTAGTTCACCAACATCTGGAGAACACTGTGAACCCAAATGACTATGCCAAATGGGATCCTAAGACCATCAGAAATATGTGTTTTCTGATGGTCTTTGGTGACCCCTCTGAAACCCCCTTGCGACCCCCCCTAGGGGTCTCGATACCCAGGTTGAGAAATACTGCTCTAAGGGCTTGTTTACACTGATGAAAATAAATTTCATCACATTTTATTGGTTTACAGTGATCCTGTTAACACCATATGCATTGTGGCGAGATTGCCATAACCAGCCACATATTTTTCCCCTTGAGAACTCACTTCAGTGTAAGGGGGTGTTCAACAACTCCAATCTTTTGAATTTTTTTAGGGCACACGGCCTTGGTTACTCCACTTTTAGTTTCCTTCAATTATGCACATGAATATTCATATTCCTGCTTTAAGTGTAACATCTCTAGCACAAGAGCCTTTAAAATAGATAGAGCTGCGAAGCAACTTAAAGGTGAAAGAAGGGGAGGAAGAGAACATTGGAGTGTGGTCCTCCAAATTATGGAGTAAACTCCCCATAGACTAATACTTGATTCTTTCATACTCCCTTTAGACACTTCATACAACATAAGATTTTCAGTGGAATTTTCTCCTTACAACCTTTTAGGGTTTGCTTACTTATTCTCAGTTTTCCGCACTATCATTTCTTTTGATGTGTTGTTTCATTTTCTTGCTCTGTCAGTTGTTTTGCATGTGCTTCACAAGGGAAAGGTAGAATAGGAATAATAGCATTTAAAAAACCAAACAATCAGAAAAGGCGTTTTTTCATTATACTAGTTGATTACAAACATTCAGGTTGAAAGGGGGAAAAAACAAAAAGAAGAGAAACATCACAAGTTTGATTGAATGGGACATGCCTGAAATGTTAATTGGATAGAGAATGTCACTGGCCCATTATAATCTGTTGTACTGATTAATTATAACACAAGAATTGACAGGGATTGTTTAATTCATATTTTCATACCTATATCTATTTATTTGGGAATCTGTCCTATTGAATTTAATGTGGCCAATTTCCAAATAGAGATCATATGATTTTATTAACCATTAAAAATTATTTTGTTTTGATCACACCTTTCTCCAAATATAGCTACTTGATCTATTAATTTTGTCTTGGTTTATTATTTATTTATTTATTTATTTTATTTACTTTATTTGTATACCGCTGTTCTCAGCCCTTAGGCGACTCACAGCGGTTAACAACAGGAACAGCAAAAATTAAATGCTACAACAACACGATATATAAAAACAACATCATAAACACATTAAATACATTGAGCAGTTAACAACAATAACCATTCACTGGCGTCTCATAACTAAAACATGATCCAAATTCGTCATCCATTGTTCCATTCCTATAATCATTAGACTCATTGCACTGTTTATTCAAATGCCTGTTCAAATAACCAGGTTTTCACTTTTCTTCGGAATAACATTAGTGATGGGGCCGATCTAATATCCGTGGGGAGGGCGTTTTCAGAGGGGTCACCACTGAGAAGGCCCTATCTCTCATCCCCGCCAACCGTGCCTGTGTAGGAGGCGGGATTGAGAGCAGGGCCTCCCCGGATGATCTCAAAGTCCTGGTGGGTTCATAGGCAGAGATGCGGTCGGATAGGTAACTTGGGCCAGAACGTTTAGGGCTTTATAGGCCAACGCCAGCACTTTGAATTGTGCCCGGTAGCAAATTGGTAGCCAGTGGAGCTGGCGCAACAGGGGGGTTGTATGCTCCCTGCGTGTCGCTCCTGTTAGAATCATGACTGCCGAACGTTGGGCCAATTGGAGCTTCTGAGCCGCCTTCAAAGGCAACCCCACGTAGAGAGCGTTGCAGTAGTCTAATTGGGATGTAACCAGAGCGTGGACTACCGTGGCCAAGTGAGACTTCCCAAGGTACGGGCGCAGCTGGCACACAAGCTTTAACCATGCAAATGCTCCCCTGGTCACCGCTGAAACCTGGGGTTCCAGGCTCAGCGATGAATCCAAGATCACACCCAAGCTGCGAACCTGCATCTTCAGGGGGAGTGCGACCCCATCCAGCACAGGCTGTAACCCTATGCCCTGTTCGGCCTTGCGACTGACCAGTAGAACCTCTGTCTTGTCTGGATTCAATTTCAATTTGTTCGCCCTCATCCAGACCGTTACAGCGGCCAGGCACCAGTTAAGGACCTCGACAGCCTCCTTGGTGACAGGTGGAAAGGAGTGACAGAGTTGGACATCATCTGCATACAGATGACACCGTACCCCGAAACTCCAGATGATCTCTCCCAGCGGCTTCATGTAGATGTTAAACAACATGGGAGACAATATTGAGCCCTGTGGAACCCCACAAGACAAGGGTTGTGGGGTTGAACAGGTGTCTCCCAGTAACACCTTCTGGGAGATGACCGGAGCCACTGTAGAACAGTACCTCCAAGTCCCATCCCCGCGAGGCGATCCAGAAGGATACCGTGGTCGAAATTCTTATAACCAACTTTTTGAGAATCTTCAAAAGTTACAATCCTTAGAAGAAAACCCACTTTTAATAACTTTGATATATTTCTGGGCTATAGTAAGTATCATACAAAAATCAAAAAAGCATCAAAATAGCTAAACCTAATGAAAATCCTTATAATTGTCACCCAGTTTTAAAATGTTTTCATGTTTATCCAAATTTGCCTATGAATTAATGATATAAAACCAATTCTAATTTGTAGATGTATCTTTTACAGCAGTGGTTCCCAACCTTTTTTTTTGACCAGGGAACTACTTGATCAGGGACCACTTGACCAGGGACCACTTTGACCAGGGACCATTCACCAACATTTGTACCAAAAGGGTTATGAATCAATTTTTGGTCAACTTTAGATTTGGTTTGGTTATTTGGAATGTTGATTCAGAAAATTGCATTGGATAAACCACATCTACTCTAGTTTCAGATACAGAACATATGCCTTCTGCTCGCCCACAGAAAATCATATTTAATAATCTAGAGCTGATGTTATAGTAGTAATATATTGTGGGTCGTCAGCCTCTCCCCTCCCACCATTCCTGTTGCCTCAGAACTATACCAATCACTCTCATTGCCGTGTGGTTTTGAGACAACGGTGTAGTAATGGTGATGCTGCGGACCACTGGTGGTCCACAAACCACACTTTGGAAACCACTGCTTTATAGTAATCAAAATTCTCTAGAATATAATAATTTTATGTATCACCTTGACCTCCATGTAGCCTACATGGCTCCGTGCATCCTATACCCCTCCCTCCCAAAGGTCTTCATGGATATGTGGATAATTGAATATATTTTTGTCTATCTAATCACTGTACCAGCATCCCCCACTTTTCAATGATTCACTCTTTTGACCATATTGAATTATAATGGGAACCCATTGATTTGACAAGTGGTCTGTTTTTCCAACCATGTGTCAAATTATTGGGTTCTGATTATACTGTCATTTGAAGAGGGCAATAGAACAGATGAACATGGGGAGCTAAAACTGAAGAAAAAAAACAGGGAACACCTGCACTTTATTATAAGGGTATAAGAAGAGGGTGAGGTGAGTTGGTATTGGTCATGCAAGTGCTCAGAGGGATGGGCTTGTGTCTTGAGAGATGGGCTTCTGAAGGGAGCAAATACACAAAGCTGTTTGTCAGTAAACAGCCAACTCGCTGTTGGGAGGAAAATTCATGGCCTTACTCACTTTGAGCAGTAGGCAACACTTGCTTCTGAGAGTGTGTGGTACGTTTCTCAGAGGGGAACTACAAATGAGTTAGGCAAAGGGCTTGAGGTCTACTCAGAAGCCTGTCCCTTTTAAAGCTTTCCCTAACATATTAGTGATTAGAAGAAGCTGGTAGGGTGATGGTGAGGCCTGAAAATCATAATGGAGGATTCCCCATCCCCAGCCTGACTCTATGAACAGGACATTGTACAGTTACAACTATTCAATATATTTAGCTAGTAATTGATTTGCTTGGTCTGATAGGATGTTGGTGAAAACAGAGTTCTGTTTTTTTTAATGATTTCTGCTTTTTGATGCTGCTCTGGTCTCTAGCCTCTCAAATAAGGGGCACCTGAACCTTACAGGCTGTACTCATATGCTAAAATAACAGGAGGTGCAATTTTGACCCAACCAGTCTTCATAAACTGCCTTTGTTTCAGGAGTCCCAATAGAGAAGAAAGAGTATAAAATCCTGAATATGGAAAGCCTTCTCAAGGCATTAAATTCAAATGACACTATTATTTAAATAGTGATCTAAATTTAAATTTAAAACTTTTATGAGCAGCCATTACATAGCATTTCAACATCGATCACTGTCTCTTTCTCCTTCAGGCAAACATCCCCCCAAGGAGCCATGCTGAGGCCTTGTTTACACATCACCTGTTAGGTGGGAGTGAGAATTGTTCAGCCCTCCAGATATTTTTGTAGGATAACCAGCAATAAGAAGGGATTCTTGAATGCTCCTGTTACACAGCATCTGGAAGACTACAGAATCCCACTCGACTGCAATGCGATGTGCTGCTGACATTCACATAACTGCTCTCCCACCATCGACCCTATCGATGTGATCCATCCATACATAGTGTGCATAGCTTGGTGATGTATTATGCTAGAAGCAGGCATGTAGCCGGGGGGGGGGGGGGGGCTTGAGGGGTCTGCAAAAAGGCCTTACTGGTACATTATTTAAACTGTTATGTTTATTCATATCATGATCTGATCACCATGCTCAATAAATCTCATAAGCATGTCAGAATAGTTATAGTTATTTCATATGTATGTTTTTCAATGTGTTTGCATTAGTATTATAATGTATTAGTATTGCTTCTTAAAGATGGATTCAGTCATGTTCATTTATTGTTCAGCTCACATATGTTATTGTTACAAAGTTACAGGCCAGATAGTGAAACTGTGATAACACAAAATTCCTTTGCCCTGAGAAAAACTAGGGAGTGTACCAGCCAAGAACATAGATAACACGGAAGGGCGGATCTTTCGTTTGCTGTGTCTTCTTCTTGCTATGCTTTGTTCGTCGCCATCTTTTAGTCTCATCATGTAGTCTTTTGTGTATAGATGCTTTAAGTAAAAGCTACCTTGAAAGAAGAATGCTGTCTGAGTTTGTTTATTTTGAAACCTTACACTTGCTGTGCCGAGACTGGAGAGTCTAACTCTGACAAAGCATGGGGGTATTGGGGTAACGATACAAAAGGTTTGCTAGGGTAGACCCTCTTTCACTCAGACTCAGCTCCCCCCCAATCAAACTCAGCCCCCCCCCCCCCCGAATCAAAATCCTGGCTACGTGGCCTGGCTAGAAGCACATGTTCTGAAGATAAGGATATTCGTACAAGTTGTATATCCCTCTGTGTATCCTGGACTTTCAGAAAAGAAAAATATCATCATCTCAGCCTCCTTTGCAGGTGATTTTGGAATATTCCAGATTTTGGAATTCCACACCAAGTATGCTAAACCTCTAATCTGTTTATATGAGGTGAACTAACAAAGGAATTAAAACAGAGATAGGGAAACTTAAGTCCTTTAGAAACCGTCTCCAAGAATCCCCCTTGCCCGCATGGATTGGAAAGTTGTAGTCTGAAACATCTGAAAACCCAGAGATTTCCTACCATTGGAACACAGACTACAAGTATAAAATTTTGAATCCTCGGGTTGGTTTGGAGGAACTTCTGAATTTTCATATTTCCTATTCCAAAATATCAGCACAAGGAACCTGAAATGTAATTTTCTGAATATTTACACAGTCAGATTTATTGTCTTTGATGTTTGTGGGGTACTAAACCCACCCTGCGTTTTACTCCAAACTTTAAAAAAGCTATCAGTCACACTGAACCCAATCTGCTACCCCTCAAGAAACCCCATTATGTGTTCACTTCAGGGTCATCATAAGCGAGAGGCAACCTGACGTCATACCACACCAGAAAGCTGCTACTGTGTCCGGCTTGAAGAAGTTACTTTTCTTCTAGATTGTTCCTTAGTTACATAAAGCTGTTCTTCCATATTGATCTGGTCTCTCTCTACATTTTTTTTTGTTCCTTGGAGAGTTTGTTCAAGGACTATAGGTCTCCCTTTCAGGTCACAAGCTGGTAGCCACTGGTGTCACATCCTATGGAAATAAATTAGATTTTAGCAGGAGATGATGCCTTCGTCGTAGTTTGTGTGAACTTGGCCATATGAAATGAGTAGAAATGAGCTGCATATTCCTTGCTTGACCTTCACAGGGTCAGAAGACAATGAGTTTCAATATGGGCAGAGAATATAAGCAATGTAAATGAGAGTGCTATCATGGAGATTAGCTAGAAGTTTCCCTGTTGGGTTTCTGTTCACGCTATTATGAAGGACTAGTATGCCAAGGAACAAAAGATAGGCTCACATTCCCGAAAAAGACAGTAACCCTAACCTCTGCCCTTCTAACCCTGCTCAATATGTATGGTTTTTATAAAAAAACATACTTTTGCTGAAGAATACAAAATCATTCTTATGGACTATTGAAATATTATCTATTGACATCTGACCCAAATTAAGCCTGTACATCCCTACAGAATTATGCTACACAAGGTAGAGTTTTGCTTTTCAGTTCAAATTAAACAATAACTTAACCTGTAGTGTAATAATTATTCTAACATTATCCCTGTCCCAGTCTTGCTTACTTGGAAGTTCTATTTATTTAATATTATTGAATATTAATTTAATTAATTTTATTCAGCAGCAATTCAATGTATAAAAGTTAGCTGCAAATGAAGAAGGGAAGTTGGGGAAAGGGAGAGAAACTAGAACATTTTCAAAGCAGTTGAGGAAGTAGGACAGCAGATTAACCGAAAGTGTTCCTATCAAACTGGGGCCTCATCCACACTGCCATTTAATGCAGGTTGAATTTTTTTATATGGTTAGTGTTTAATTGCATTGAATTATATTATATGAGTCTACAGTGACCATATAATGTAGTATCAAACTGCACTATATGGCATGGGACAAGGTAGACAGCATATGTACCGTATATACTTGAGTATAAGCTGAGTTTTTCAGCCCATTTTTAGGGCTGAAAAAGCCCCCCATAGCTTATACTCAAGTGGTGGTCCTGGTCAGCTTATATTTAGGTTGATTATACTTGAGTATATAGATAACCAGAGTTGGATAATCTTATCTTAAATTACAGTTTTAATACTCAAAATATTAAATATTCAAAAACATTTAACCTACCGATGCCTCAATTAATGTAATTTTATTGATATCTATTTTTAATTTTGAAATTTACCAGTAGCTGCTGCATTTCCCATCCTTAGCTTATATTCAAGTCAATAAGTGTGAAAACAAGACCTGGGGCTGACTGTAGCTCAGATCACGAACTTCTTATTGCCCAATTTAGAATAAAACTAAAGAGATCAGGGAAAATACACAGACCAGTTAGATATGATCTCACTAACATTCCTAGCGAATATACAGTGGAAGTGAAGAACAGATTTGAAGGACTAGATTTAGTAAACAGAGTCCCAGAAGAACTATGGACAGAAGTCCGAGACATTGTTCAGGAGACGGCAACAAAGTACATTCCAAAGAAAAAGAAAACCAAGAAGGCAAAATGGTTGTCTGCTGAGACACTGGAAGTAGCCCAAGAAAGGAGGAAAGCAAAAGGAAACAGGGATAAGGGGAGATATGCCCAGTTAAATGCGCAATTCCAGAGGTTAGCCAGAAGAGATAAGGAACGATTTTTAAATAAGCAATGCATGGAAGTGGAAGAAGACAACAGAATAGGAAGGACAAGAGACCTCTTCCAGAAAATTAGAAACATTGGAGGTAAATTTCAAGCAAAAATTGGTATGATAAGAAACAAAGATGGCAGGGACCTAACAGAAGCTGAAGAGATCAAGAGAAGGTGGCGAGACTATACAGAAGATCTGTATAGGAAGGATAATAATATTGAGGAGAGTTTTAACGGTGTGGTGAATGAATTAGAACCAGACATCCTGAGGAGTGAGGTTGAATGGGCCTTAAGAAGCATTGCTAACAACAAGGCAGCAGGAGACGATGGGATCCCAGCTGAACTGTTTAAAATCTTAAAAGATGATGCTATCAAGGTGATGCATGCCATTTGCCAGCAAATATGGAAAACACAAGAATGGCCATCAGACTGGAAAAAAACAACTTATATCCCCATACCAAAAAAGGGAAATGCGAAAGACTGCTCCAACTTCCGTACAGTGGCCCTTATTTCTCATGCCAGTAAGGTAATGCTCAAGATCCTGCAAGGAAGACTCCAGCAATACATGGAGCGAGAGTTGCCAGATGTTCAAGCTGGGTTTAGAAAAGGCAGAGGAATGAGAGACCAGATTGCCAATATCCGCTGGATAATGGAGAAATGCAGGGAGTTTCAGAAAAACATCTACTTCTGCTTCATTGACTATTCTAAAGCCTTTGACTGTGTGGATCACAATAAATTGTGGCAAGTTCTTGGTGGGATGGGCATCCCAAGCCACCTTGTCTCTCTCCTGAGGAATCTGTATAAGAACCAAGTAGCAACAGTCAGAACTGACCACGGAACAACAGACTGGTTCAAGATTGGGAAAGGCGTACGGCAAGGCTGCATCCTCTCACCCAACCTTTTTAACTTGTATGCAGAACACATCATGCGATGTGCGGGGCTGGATGAATGCAAAGCTGGGGTGAAAATTGCTGGAAGAAACATTAACAACCTCAGATATGCAGATGACACCACTCTGATGGCCGAAAGCGAGGAGGAGCTGAGGAGCCTTCTAATCAAGGTGAAAGAAGAAAGCGCAAAAGCCGGGTTGCAGCTAAATGTCAAAAAAACCAAGATTATGGCAACAAGAATGATAGACAACTGGAAAATAGAGGGAGAAACCGTGGAGGCCGTGACAGACTTTGTATTTCTAGGCTCAAAGATTACTGCAGATGCAGACTGTAGCCAGGAAATCAGAAGACGCTTACTTCTTGGGAGGAGAGCAATGTCCAGTCTCGATAAAATAGTAAAGAGTAGAGACATCAGACTGGCAACAAAGATCCGCCTAGTCAAAGCCATGGTATTCCCTGTAGTAACCTATGGATGAGAGAGCTGGACCTTAGGGAAGGCTGAGCGAAGGAAGATCGATGCTTTTGAGCTGTGGTGTTGGAGGAAAGTGCTAAGAGTGCCTTGGACTGCGAGAAGATCCAACCAGTCCATCCTCCAGGAAATAAAGCCCGACTGCTCACTGGAGGGAAAGATACTAGAGACAAAGTTGAAGTACTTTGGCCACATCATGAGGAGACAGGAGAGTCTAGAGAAGACAATTATGCTGGGGAAAGTGGAAGGCAAAAGGAAGAGGGGCCGACCAAGGGCAAGATGGATGGATGGCATCCTTGAAGTGACTGGACTGACCTTGAGGGAGCTGAGGGTGGTAACGGCCGACAGGGAGCTCTGGCGTAGGCTGGTCCATGAGGTCACGAAGAGTCGGAGACGACTGAACGAATGAACAAGTGTTCCCAGTTTTTTTGTTGTAAAATTAGGTGTCTTGGCATATATTTGGGTCGGCTTATAGTCGAGTATGTACTGTACTTCCAGACAGGTATGTAAAGGGCTGCAGCCTTAGTTCAAAGTGAATATACAAATAACCAGAACGTTAGACAACAAGATTAAATTTCATAGAAAAGGGTTTAGATCAAGCTGTCAGGAAGAGGCAACAAATAATTTCTCACTTGAAAACATGCTTTCCAGAAGAAGTCTCCAAAGTAATATATGTCTAGGTTATTTTAAGAAAGTGTGGAGGGGGTATAATCCAATTAAATAATTTTCATTGAGTAATCATCTGCCTTTCCACTGATTAATCAGTTACTTAATTGATCATATTTAAATAAATTTGCAAAATACAAACGGACCTTCAGTTTCCCCCCTCTTTTTAAATGACATGATAAAGCAGCCAGGCATCCTATCTGGCCGGTGAGCAAACAGATTGAGTTTCCATTTGGCATATGCGTCTATTCACTCTGGAAGGTTTTTCTTTCTATCTTTTGTTTCCCAGTCTGGAGAGCAAAAATGCCTATTACTATGTATTCTTCTTGTCCCCAGGCCCTAATATATCTTCCAGCAGCCCTTCCCAGCCCTTCATATTATAAAATCAATCTCTATTTAAGTAAGAGGGGGAAGATATTTATTTCTTAATTTTTTTTAATAATGTAGTTTGTGAGTTGTTACTGCTCTTGGTGTTGTATTATTTATTTATTGTGCCTGTGGGGTACCCTGCCACATGGTAATAAGAGAAGCTCTAGAAATGAGAGACCTAAGCAAAACTACGGTTAGCAATATTGCAGCACTGTAGGACCTATTCAAAAATGAACAGAAGAGGAAAAACTGCAAGGCAATGGCAATGAAGCAAGGGTTTTTTTTTCCTGCAGAACATTTGCTATAGAAAGCAAATTAAAACAAAATAAGATAGTTAATCATTGAAGCTGAGAAGAAAGACTAACTTTCTTGTAGCATAAAAGGTTTTTAAGGACTTCTCCCATTCCTCTCCCTTACACACATACACACACACACAAAAGTCATAATCCTTAGATCAGTGTTTCTCAACCTTCCTCATGCCACAACCTCTTAATAAGGTCCCTCATGTTGTGGAGACCCCCTCAACCATAAAATTATTTTTGTTGCTACTTCATAACTGTAATTTTGCTGCTGTTATGAGTCGTAATGTAAATATCTGATATGCAGGATGTACTTTCATTCACTGGGCCACATTTGGCACAAATAGCTGTTATGCCCAAATTTGAATACTGGTGGGGTTGGTGGGGGGATTGATTTTGTCATTTGGGAATTGTAGTTGCTGAACTCCACCAACAATGGAATTGAACCAAACTTAGCACACAGAATTATTTATTTATTTAGAACATTTGTATCCCGTCCTATTCTCGACCTCCAAAGAGGGACTCAGGGCGGCTTCCAACAATATAAAAACACCAATAAAATACACAAATACATAAAATGGTAATAAATATACATTTAAAAACAGTTCACCAAGTTTAAAACGTATTCCAAATTAGTCCAAAAATGCGGTCCATACAATCTCATTTAAGCCAATAAAAATCATCATGAACTACCATGAACATCAAAAAATACTGGTAGGGTTTAGTGGGAATTGTCTTTGAGTTTTGGAGTTATAGTTCACCTGTATCCAGAGAGCAATGTGGACTCAAACAATGATGGATCTGGACCAAACTTGGCACGAATACCCAATATGCCCAATGTGAACACTGGTGGAGTCTGGGGAAAATAGACCTTGATATTTGGGAGTTGTATTTGCTGGGATTTATACCACCTACAATCAAAGAGCATTCTGAACCCCACCAACAATATAATTGGGCCAAACTTCCCACACAGAAACCCCATGACCAACAGAAAATACTGTGTTTTCTGACGGTCTTTGTGCAACCCATCTGACACCCCCCTCATGACACCCTTCAGGTTGAGAAACGCTGTTTTAGAATGTCCTCGATTTTTATCCTTGTTCCCACTTTATCTGTCACTTATTTCTTTTAAAGTAATTTTTATTCAAGAAAAACAAATAAAACAAAAGTGTAATTTTAGTCAAAACTAAAAACTACACAACTACACATACTATTACTACAACACAACAACTAAGGAACTATTAAAAATAACTGAACAAAAAGGCAAAATGAAAACACACACATACAACAAATAATAAACAGACAAACAACAACAAAAATGATCTACAAACTTCCCACTCTCTCTGATGATTGTGGTGACTGAGTTGCTGAATTTTCTGACTGGAAGGTTGGTGGTTCGAATCCGCGAGACAGAGTGAGCTCCCTCTATTAGCCCCAGCTTCTGCCAACCTAGCAGTTAGTGTGGTGTAATGAAAATCACACATAGTTCACATTTCATCAGTCCACACACTGTCTTGCCAGAGAAAGAAAATATGCCACACAGGTGATCAATAAAGAACAAGTAGTTTACTCTTTGTAATGCAGAGAAACATATATACAATCACGTGCACAGTTGCATTGACTCACACAATGTCCTTTTCGAGAGATTCAGATTGATCTTTTAGAGTCCATGTAGAAAGTCTTCTTCCAGCAGCTCATGAAGCAAGAACACTGTCTCTCTTTCTCTGAGCTTGTGCATAGCTCAAGCCTAAAAATGTAACTGTTGTGAAAGCTCCCAGGCACAGCTAGCTCCCCAGGCATGGCTCAACCAATTAGCTTTGTGCTTTGCATTTTCAGTTAACACACTCACCAACTGATTTGTTACATGCTCCAACAGTTTTAAAACATGCAAATGTGGGTAGATCAATAGGTACCGCCTATTGTCGTGCTGGCTACATGACCTAGAAGGTGTCTATGGACAAAGTAGGCTCTTTGGCTTAGAAATGGAGATGAAAACCACCACACCCACACCCACCACCACACCCCCCCACACACACCCCCCCCCACCCCCGAGCCAGATATGAGCACTATCCCTCATTGATTCTAGCATTGAATGTTTGTCTTTGTGTTTGTGTATGCTGGAATCCACCCAGAGTATTTATTATTTATTTATTTGCTTCATTTGTATACCGCTCTTCTCAGCCCTTAGGCGACTCAGAGCGGTTAACAACCAGTTTCAGAGTCCCCTCGGGGAGATAGGGCGGAATACAAATAAAGTATTATTATTATTATTATTATTATTATTGACACAAAAGCACAGTATGTCACAGCAAACGAGATCTATATGCTGGATTTCGTATCACAAAATCACAAGTCGAACACTTCCCAAGCATCTAGGACTGTGTGATGTATTTTCGAATGATGCGCGCAGATCCAAGTAAGATGGCCTTTTGCAGTTGACAGATCGTGATTTTGTCAATGTTTATTGTTTCCAAATGCCTGCTGAGATCTTTTGGCACGGCACCCAGTGCGCCAATGAACTACCTGTACTAGTTTATGGCGGAGCCTTTGCAGTTCGACTTTGAGGTCTTGATAGTGGCTGAGTTTTTCCTGTTGTTTTTCCTCAATGCCACTGTCACCTGGAATGGCGACGTCAATTATCCAGACTTTTTTCTTTTCCACAATCGTGATGTCTGGTGTATTGTGTTCCAAAACTTTGTCAGTTTGGATTCGAAAGTCCCAAAGTATTTTTGCATGTATTATTATTATTATTATTATTATTATTATTATTATATGGTTATTGTTCATTGTTATTCTACTCCCTTTAAATTATATAGTCACACTTCTACTTTTGACAACACCCTACTAATTCTTTAGTCAAGGATTTATTTGTAACCAGCTCAGACAACTTGTCCATCTCGGCTGGTTCACATATCTTAATCATCTATTCTTCTTGTGTTGGGATACCTGATTCCTTTCATCTCTGAGTATATACAATGTTTGGAGCTGTCATAATATATTGTAGCATTCTCCCATTTCCCCCCTAAATGATCATCCAGCATTCCCAACAAATACATATCTGATCTCATCATAAATGTAACCTTAACAATATATTCCAGGACCAAATATATTTGTCTAGATGATCTCCAAAATCCCTTCAAATTCTAGAACGCTATAGTTTTTCAACTGAAGCTCAATACATTGAAATAATACCTAGCTGTAGAGCCCACTGAACACAATGAGTAGATGTATCTAAGGATTGCATTGTTTCTCTCTCCCAAGTATCAAGGTGATCAGAGTTAACCTGTCTTGCAAAGGTTGCAGTGTGAATTAATCAGTGTTTGTATAGGGCCTTGAGATGAAAATGCCATCCAGTATGTAAGCATTAAAACTATTATCTTTCATAGGTAGCATTTCTGGGAATAGAGCCAGTAGGTAGCTGGGGTATGAAATATTTCTGGACAGCTAAAGCACTCAAGACAATATTCTTCTTTTCTGAAATCTGTTGTTGCTTGCCCCTGTGGCTTAATTTTATTTTCATTGTTGGCAAGCAGCCTTGCCCTAGCCTCTAACTCAGCATTTTTATTTGGGGTTTTAAAGCAGACACTGCTAGCTAAAACTGACCTTTGCCATGAAAAATAAGCTGGAAATCACCTCTCTTTGAGTTTTCTTTTTAAAGCTAAAGATATTAGCGACGTATTGAGACATATGGTTTCAAAAGCATACAGGAATCCCCTTGTCAGTCTTTCTTGTACTGAAAAACATTCCTAAACACAGGGTTTTTCTACATGATGTTGTGGGGTGGGGGCATGTATAGATCAGGGAACAGACAACAGGTAATTGCAGTATCTTAAGTGCTTTGAAATAAAAATACAGTAAATAAATAATTAAATAAATAAAAACAATTATAGCAGTTTAATTTCAAAGTAATTGCCATGGCTCCATCCTATGGAATCCTGGGATTTGTAGTTTTGTGAGAGATTTTGAATCCTCTGCTACAGAACTCTAGTGCTGAACTTCAAGGGAGGATACTTAAAATAATGCTCACATTCTAGATGAATGGAGAATTTAGCAGTTCTACTAACATTTGCATGGTTTTGAACTGCTAGGTTGGCAGGAGCTGTGGCTAACGACAGGAGCTCACCCTGCTCCATGGATTCAGATTGCCGACCTTTTCATCAGCAAGTTCCACAGCTCAGCGGTTTAACCTGCTGCACCATCACAGCTCCAATTACAGTATTACTGGTGTTGAAATCTAAATAGCTTCAAAAGATCACAAATATATAGTACATTTATTGCAATTTCACTGCCACAAAATGGTTAAAAATGAGATGGAGATAATGCCGATGACTTATTTAGCATTTTGGTTTGTATGTAGTCCTGACCGGCAACACAGGCAAAGAAATTTACCATGGAGTGCCTGAATACAGAACAGTGCCAATATAACATTGTGCACAAATTGTCTTAGCCTCACTTGAATCTTTGAGTGATGATTAGCAGAGACAAATGAAGGGCATCAGCCTCCAGGTACAACCTTACTATAAATCAGGACCATACACAGATTACTAATTAGGAGTCAAACCACTGTGTGCAAGCCCACTGCTTAAATGAAAGGTGCTCTGAAACAATTCACAATAAATTGCAAATACAGCATGGTGTGTAACTATGAAAAGCTGTACATTTTCTGGTGACTAATTGCATAATATTAACATAACATTAAGGGTGGGTTAAACTGCTGAGCTGCTGAACTTGCTGACCAAAAGTTTGGCGGTTTGAATCCAGGGAGCAGGGTGAGCTTCCACTATTAGGCTCAGCTTCTGCCAACCTAGCAGTTCGAAAACATGCAAATGTGAGTAACGATGCTCCATGCAGTCATGCTGGCCACATAGTCTTGGAGGTGTCTATGGACAACGCTGGCTCTTCGGCTTCGAAACAGAGATGAGCACCACCCAGAGCTAGACATGACTAGAGTTAATGTCAGGGAAAACCTTTACCTTTACCTTTACACTGCATATTGCAGGCAGATATTGAGAGGTAGTTTTCATGGTTGCATCCTGACTGTGAAAGACCTATTCTCTAATGTGGAATAGTAATCAAACCAGCTTTTCAGAAGTACACCCAAAAGCATGTCACCTTTTAGATAGGTTGAACCCCATTTCTTCAATGTTCTCAGTGTGATATGTGTGATCCACTTCTGTGCTGACATGCTGACAGTAATGTGGCATCAGGTGGTGGGATCCTCTTCCTCTCCCCTTCCTTCTTGCTAATCCCAAGCCGACTGATTTCTTTTTATTTTATACATATCTTTGACTTGTTATTTTTAATGCTTTAAATGGAACAATTGTATCAAATAATAATAATAATGGAATCACAATATTACAGGAAGGCAGGGTTACAGGGATGTGCAGCAGTATGATCTCAGGACTGCAGAATGCCAAATTTGTGCAATTATGCTATTGAGGAGAATTGTGATGTCAAAGGTGTTCATCCTGGTTTGTATTCATTATCTACAACAGGGGTCCCCAAACTAAGGTCCATGGGCCAGATGTGGCCCTCCAAGACCCTTGACCCAGCCCCCACCCAAACTTTAAACTGAGTGTCGCCCTATGTCTGTAATGACTTGAAGGCATACAACAACAACAATAATCCTATTTAACTTGATTATCTCACAAGCCAAAAACAGACCCACACTTCCTATTGAAATACTGGGAAGTTTGTGTTGCTCAAAATAGTTCTCCATTTTAATTAAATATTGTATTGTTCTTGCTTTTTCTTCTTCTTGCATTTAAAATAAAACGTCTGAGGGAATGTGAACTGGCCCTCTGCCTAAAAGGTTTTAGGACCCCTGATCTACAATAACTCAACAATAAAAGTGAATTGGTGTGACAAAGCCCTTAATAGGGGCCAAAGAGAGTGCAATTTTTTTTGCCAATGAACAAAAAACAAGATAGAAGGAATAGCCTGAAGTTCACATCTGGTTTTGAAAATTAGATATTGTTTTAAAAAGTTAAATGAGGATGCAATCTATTTAACATTGGTATGCTACTACTGAATGCTTCCAGAGAAGGCAATTCTCTGTGTGTTGTTGAAGGCTTTCATGGCTGGAATCACTGAGTTGCTGTGAGTTTTTCAGGCTGTATGGCCATGTTCCAGTAGCATTCTTTCGAACAGACCTCTGAACAAACCTTTGAGGATGCCTACCATAGATGCCGGCGAAACGTCAGGAGAAAATGCTACTGGTACATGGCCATACAGCCTGAGAAACTCACAGCAACCCAATTCTCTCTCTCTCTCTCTCTCTCTCTCACACACACACACACACACACACAGTCAGGAGGAATCAATGCCAACACCAGTCTTGGAGAGGCACACGTAGCCCCAGGGCTAAACTTTGCCTATCCAGTTATTTCTTACTCTAATTTACGTCATAGATTTGTTATGGGGATGAATAGGAAGGCGGGGGTAGAACTTTACACACCACCAAGAGGTCTAGTGAAAAGACGAGACAAAAAAAGAAGCCAAAACAAAGCCTATTACAGCTGGCATGCTGTTAGTGAGATGAATGTTAAGGACTACACATGAAGGTCAAATGATTTGCATAACAGTGATGTTTTGCTGACAGTGCAGAAGTGGAATAACACACACAGCTACACTGCAGATTGTAGTTGCAGTTGTGCATTGCATATTGCTAATAGCAATAGTCATTGTCATGTGTTGCATAATGCTGCTCTTCTGCATAGGGTTTGTGTTGTCCTGGTACAGTGTCATCTCCACATGCAGATATTTATGCTATGCTGAAAGGATGCTGGATTAATGAAAGATATTCTATTTTCTTATAGGTTCTAAGGAAAAGGTTTTATATGTTGACCTGGTTGTTCCAGTGGAGGAGGCAAAAAAGCAAAAAGGGGCCACAGAGAAGAGGTGGTAGTAAAAGCTGTCCCCATCAGTAGGTAAATCTGCTTTAATAGCTCCAGAGCAGGTTCACCTCAATTTAAAAAGTGATTTGTGTTGACATGGGATCCTTATTCAGGCATAAATCACCAACAGGATCCCAGCCTAAGAGACCAAGACCTGCCACCCCACAGAAAAACTGTAGAAAGTTACAAACAAACCCCAATATATTCACTTCTCCTTAATTCCATTAGAAGACCTTGATAACTAATCATTCTTCACAGACTTTTCTTCTTTCTTCCTTTGCTCCTTAGCCTTGAGATCCCTTTCTAATTCAGATTGTCTTGTGCTGACCCCGATGGCCCATCCTCTGATCATATTAAGGTCACTCTGCTGTCAAGCTGCCTATTCAATCTGAAGATAGGGATGCCTGGCGTTCAGATGTCTCGATGAATCTTGATGTCTAGATAATCTTATCTGACATTTATCCCTTTGAAGTTTGACTCTTCCTTATCTCAATCCTGACAGCTGAACCAGATTGTTCTACTTGTCCAACTACATTTCCCAAACACCTCTTTCCTAGTTGATACTCTCAATTGGTCCACATCAGTTGATTCTCCTTGACTACTGGTCAGACTTTGTTCGTAAATCTGAAGCCAATAGCCAAGGACTTCATTAATCATAAAGTTGCTTTGAAATCATTTCATTCTGCCTGTAACAAACATTACAATGAAAAGTCCAGGGTAAATATCATAATTTTTGTGTGTCTGTTAAGAAATAACTGTCTTCAGACATCACAAATCAATTCAGAATTGTGTCTGATGTCAATGAGGATGATGGTTTTCCTGAGTGTCCTGGCCTTACTGAAAGGCTTCAGGTTTCACATCTTGAAAATGAACAGAGTGCTTCTCTTGTAGATTCTGAAGGTCAAATTCCTGAAAGGGGTCCACAGCAGCCTTTCTCTGGGGAACTCTTTTCTGAGGATGAATTGTCAGGTGCAAAAGTTAATGAGACAGAAGATGGAAGGCAAGACTTTTGTAAACAAAGAGAAATTTCCCAAGCTCGCCAAAGGTAAGCCTGTTTATTAGAAAAGAGAGAAAAGAGGTCCTTATCTGGTTGTAAAGGTAAACAGAATGATTCCTTTCATTTAATGAGACAGGAAAAGCTTTATATGAGATGGGGAAAGGGTTTTAGATCAGTCTGGGCAACGTTAGAGTTTCATGTACATCTGACTTTCAAAGGGATTTCTAGTTTCATGTTTCAAGTTTTGCCAGGTTCCTATTCTATGTATTAGATTTTCATGCTGCCTTGTTTTTCTGGATTTTGGATCCTTGGATCTTGTGTTTTTCCCTTTGTTTCTTGAAATTCATGTACTATTTCTTCTCTTTGGACTATACTGTTTTTACCAATTTACTGCTTGGCTTATATATATCCTTCAATAAACTGCTTGCTTATTTTACTGAACTGGTGTGTGATTAAGTACGGAGGTGTTCCTGCTCTGGGATACAAAAGATGCATTGCTTCTGTAGTGTTAAATGGATTCAATAAACTTTGGTAAAGGTCAAATACTATTGTTCAGTAGTAGTTTCTATTGTAAAGAAAAAGAAAAAAAAGTTTAAAAAGTTAAAAGTTAAAAAAGTGTATTAAACTTCCATGCTTGTTTATAGTGGTATTAAAAAACACTTTGGAATTCCGTTCTTCTTTTCTAGGTTGATTGATGTCAGTAATTCTCAGCTCCCTTACCCTCTTCATAGTAACATCTTGAGATTGTTTTCTTTTATCCATTCCTTGATGGGAGTCCAGTTGGTTACCTTGATATGTATGTTCTGTTATCTTGCTAATAAAAATGTCAGGCGATCCATGTTCATTATGTCTAGTGTGTTTTCTAGCCAGGCTTCCTTTGTTGGTATTATATTTTGTCTCCAAACTCTCACAAATACAACCCGTGCTCCTGATATTAGATGGATGAACAGCTTATCTGTGTTTATGTCGTAGTCCTTATTAACCATCCAATTTATTTTGGATTCTTGACCTGTGTAGTGGCTTATATTTTTTTGTCTCTCTCTCTCTTTTTCCCAGCTTTGGTTATTACGATTGTTGGTTTCTCGTGATGGACTCTGGAATGAGTCCATCCTACTACCAGCTTGATATATTGGCTTGAATGTTGGACTAGGACTTTGGGAGACCAGGATTTAAACCTCTGTTCAGTTGGGCAAGTCACTTTCAGACTTAAGAAAAGATAAGGGCAAATCACCCCTAAGTAAATTTTGCCAAGAAACTCATATGGGTCACCTAAAACAACTTGAAGGCACACAGCAAGAATCCTGCCACATCTTCCTTGAACTTTGGTGATCTCTCTTGGTTGCCTATGTATGATCTGGGTTGGTTTGACTTACCTGAAAAGCTCTCCTTTTTGTGACTTTAGGCACAGGAGAGAAATCTTCACCCATTTATTGGTCAAGTTTCTTTATCATGCTGGTGGAGTTTCAATCAGTAAACTTATGGGAAGTTAAGAAGGCTATTTCCTCTGCCCATCCTTCCATGCACAGCAGTCACTTGAAGCCAACGACTACTGTTTTTAAGGGGGAAAGAGCAGGCTTTGTAAGGCTTGTAATACTTCATAATTTGAAAATGGATTTGCTTGAGTTTAATATATTCTGGGTTTTTTAAATAAAAATGTGCTCCCTTTCACTACTATTTTCTTTCTCCCTCTATATTCTGTATAATTACTTCTCTACATATCCAGCCTTCTCCAGGCTGTCAGCTTGTCTCTCTTTCAAATCTCTTCCAGTATGCCTGTTTAGCCTTTTTATGTTTGATACATAATAATACATTTCTGTGTTTTTATTTTATTTTATTTATTTCCGACATAAGAAGAAGTGATTGTATACCTTGGTTGATCGGCATTCTTCTCCTGTCTCGGTGGCAACCATGTGATGAGAAAAAATGGCTGTTTATCTCAATTATGTTTTGATTGCTAATTAGCATCTACCTGTCACTACCAGTCAGTATCCTCCAATGTCCCCCTCAGCTATTTCCTTAGCAATTCATTCACCTGGTTTCCATGAGAACTGACTCAGTAATATCTCTATTCAGTCAAATCTGCCATCCACCAGGTTGTTATCAGTGATGGGATTAGATCTATTATTCACATTACATTCGTTTGGGGTTTTCTGAAGTTCCATCTTACTCTTGACTTTTGAAAGGTTTATCTTTTGACTTACATAACAACTTCTCCATTAAAACAGCCAAAGAACCCTTCACACACCTTGCCTCATATAATGGTTTCTTACACTTCTCACTTAACCTTAGTTTTACTTCTGGAAGTCAGTATCTCCAAGCTCTCAATTCTTTTTTAGCACTTTTTTAGAACACTCTGCAACAACCCATTCATGGCAAGGTTTACTCACTGAAATGGATAGGCAGTTAGGTTCAATATACTTTTAAAAATCCATATTCTCTGCGAAGAATAGATCTGCAAAGTTGTTTAGACTGGTCCGAAGCCAGGTTAAATCCAACATAGAGGATGTCCCATCCCACTTGACAAGTTATTGTGAAGACTTTGCATCCTATTTTGCCACCAAATTAGTCAGATTCACTCTCAGTTGGATAGATACCACAGTTGTTACAGCTCCTGTGAACGTAACCAAAGCACCACCGGGTTCCCTTTTCATGGATCTATTTCAGTTGGTTCTACCCGAGGAAGCCAACAAGATCCTTGAAGAAGTTGGGGCCACCACTTTTATCCTAGACCCGTGCCCCTCCTGGCTTGTCAAACAAGCGAGGGGGTGCATGCCTTGGGAAATGCCTCGCTCTACCAAGGCAAGGTCCCCACAGCTCTAAAAGAATCCCTTAATTTGACCAGGCTACTCTTCACCTAAAGACTGCTAGGGAGGGGTCCTTCTCGGAAGTGGCTCCCTCTTTTTGGAATGCCCTCCTATGGGAGATTATATTTCTTTTTAAGGAAGCTTTCAGGGGAAAGTAATGATAATGATATCTAAAGGTTAAAAAGGCCATTCGACTTCGTTACGTATTAATGCAATGTACATTTATAACTGTCTTAATTAATACTAACTGTATTTTATGCTATGTTTTATTTTGTTTTGGCATTGAACAGTGCCTGTTGGTAGCTGTCCTGAATCCCTCTTCGGAGGTTGAGAAATAAATAAATAAATAAAATCAGGATGGTTTTATCTATCTTCTTGGAGTTTTAATAAGGGTTTTACAACATTTGCTAATATTCATGGTTTTAACTTGTATATTGCATGTTTTTATTGGCTGTAAGCTGTTGGACGGGGTACAAATGTCATAAATAAATAAATATGATAGCTTTGTGTCCAAATGCCCCCAGCTTTCGTAAGGACATATACAATGTCATCATTGAACAGAGATTGGAAGCTACGTGGATTAATGATGTGATGGTAATACATGCAAATATATTGGTAAAACTGTATTTACTCATCATTTTGTATTTTAAAATGACTCACTTCAGTCCAAATGTGAGGATTACACTGTATGTAACAGAGAAGCCTCCATTCATGAGCTGTTTGAATGAAAAATAGGTACCTTCTGTGACAATTCCTTTAATAATGCATTAATGTCTCATATTTAATGGCAGCAGTAGTTGCCTCTTCTTGTCTTTTGTTGCATCTCCAGATTCCAGGTAGGTGAAATGTGATCATTTTTTGATGGTGATGAGAAAGTTAAATTATTTTGCTTTGAAATGCCTAAAATTATCACTTGAAGGCATTTCCAACACATTTGGGGCCCTGAGAGACAAAACAGAATTTTGCATGATTTTCCAAAAACATATATTTGCCCCAAAATATCTTCTGGTGTCACGGGAAAGTCCCAAAGCTTGCCTTCTTTGCTGCTACAGCCAGAGCTCATTTTGAAAAATGGATCCATGTACAACCCTATTGCCTACCCAACCTCAAAATCTCAAAGCCAAGTACAGTTCTAATCCTATTTTATATTCTGACAAGAAATTACATGGACCTTTAAACAAGTTTAAAACTGATGTTGGATGGACATATGTCATGAAGAGTGATTCAGATATATATTCTTGTGTGATAGGGGACTGGAATAGATGACTTTTGTGGTCCCTTCCAAAGCTTTGATTCTATACAAATACACATTTTCTACTTTCAAAGTACCTTGACTTTTTAAAATATAATAACCTGAAATAAAAATTAAATCTGAAAAATCTCTTCTGAAGACATATCTATAGCACTGGCAGTGATTTCTGTGGTACATTTTCTTTTTTCCAGAGGTCTGCATACATAATTGTCAGAAACATATAGATTAAATGTCAGATTTTTTTTTCAAAGAATGGAAATGAACATGCTCAGCACCTCATTAAAAATCAAAAAACACTATCATGTTTATCAAGCTACCGTCAAGTCCATTTAATCAAAAACAGTTAGAAACATCCATTTTTATCCATTTTTCGTGTGTGCTATTAGAGTAATTTCCACTTTAATCTGTGAACTACTCAGACAATGATGATAAACCAAAAATGATTTAATCAGTTCTGACTGTACTGATCTGACAAATAACTTTGTGAAGATGGCAGCTCTTCAGATATATTCCATGGAATTCCATGGAAGCAATTGCTGATCATTCAAAATCATTCAGATAGTTAATAATATCCCAATTGTACTGTAATTGAGAGAGACAATGTGGGTATCTTTACACCCAGGTAGACTGTTTCTGTAACTATCATGTGAATAATTTCCACAAGCTACATTATATACCAAAATGCTCAATTTCTAAGGATTTTCTCTGAGCATGGCATACTTCCTTCATGCTTTCCCTCTCACAGGAAAACGTCCTTTATAGACTTATCCACTTTATAAGATCTTCTGAGATCTATTCTGTAGTAATTGAGAACAAGTCATTTAGTCTGGTGGCACACACTGGAAGCAATACAATATTCCCTTTTTTGTTGTTCATTTGTTCAGTCATTTCCGATTCTTCATGACCTCATGGAATGACTGGAATGACCACGCCAGAGCTCCCTGTCGACCATCACCACCCCCTGCTCCTTCAAGGTCATTCCAATCACTTCAAGACCCCTCTTCCCTTAGCATAGTGTAAATAATATGGAAAAATGCTGTATGAGTACTACACAAACCTAATGCAGAATACCTACACTGTGCAACAAAGGCCAATGGCAACGTGCAATTACAAAATGTGCAAATTACAATATATGATGCACAATTACAATGCATACTATACGATACACAACTACGAAGTGGAATATAGATACATGGCAGCTGATTGTACTAGATGCCATTTTCAACTCTAGAGTTCCAAATTTGGCAACAAAACATCTCACAACACAAGGAGTGACCATCACTCAAAAAATATGATTTTGTCATTTGGGAATTGTAGTTGCTGGGATTTATAGTTCACCTACAATCAAAGAGCATTCTGAACTCCACCAATGATGAAATTTTTACCAAACTTGGCACACAGAACTCCCATGACCAACAGAAAATGCTGAAAGGTTTAGTGGACATTGATCTTGAGTTTGGGAGTTGTAGGTCACCTACATCCAGAGAGCACTGTGGACTCAAACAATTATGGATCTGGACCAAACTTGGCACAAGCACTCAATACGCCCAAATATGAACACAGATGGAGTTTGGGGGGAATAGATCTTGACATTTGGGAGTTGAGGTCACTGGGATTCACAGTTCACCTACAATCAAAGAGCATTTTGAACCCCACGAACAACAGAATTGGGGCAAACTTCCCACACTGAACCCCCATGACCAACAGAAAATTCTTAAGGCCATCCAATCCAACTCCCCTTCATCAGGGCAAGAAAACGTAATCAAAGTCCTCCTGACAGGAATAGAGATAGATAGATAGATAGATAGATAGATAGATTCACGCACACACAGATCATAGATTTGAAAGGGACCCTTAAAGAAGGACAATGATATGTTGCATGTTCCAGGGTGGGCAAACCAGACACTCTCCATATCAACACTGACAAAGAAACAGCAAGAAATACTGTTTACCCACAAACATAACAAAATTACATATATTAGAAACCAACACTTTCTCATTACTTTATTTTCCAGATCAACCGACTGGGCCACAGCAACGCGTGGCAGGGGATAGCTAGTACTTTATAAACAGCCATTTTGGTATCCCTATGAATATCTCAATCCTAAAATACTCTCTGCTTCATTAAAAAAAATGCTGTACTCGCAGAGCTCAGTGTTGTATTTCAGCATCAATGTCAATTTTTGTAGAGAGATGGCTGCCTAGGTAAGGAAAATGGTCAACATTTTCTAGCATTACATCATTAAGCTGGCATTACAAAGAGATTATTTGGTGCCTGCTGTTAGAAAACTTAGGTTTTCATGATGTTAAGTGAGATGTCAAGCTTTTCATATGCTTCTGCCAAGGTATTTAAGGTGACTTGTAGGTTCCCCCCCCCCCCCCCAAATGAGCACAGGCTATATTATTATCAGCATATTGGAGTTCTATAACAGAAGTTGTTGTAGCCTTTTTTCTTTTTCTTTTTTTTTTGGATTTCAGCCTGCTGGCAGTGGGTCCCAACCTTTGAGCCTCCATATGTTTTGACTTCAACTCCCACAAATTCGAACACCTGGTAAGATGGCTGGGATTTCTGGGAGTTGAAGTACAAAACACCTGGAGGCCCAAAGGTTGGGGACTACATAGAGCTGTCCAATAGATAATTTCCTCCATTGTAGGAAGCTTTCTGTCAACAAGATGTACAATCATAGCTATGAAGATAGAAAATAAGGTTGGAGCAATTTTGTACTTACGTTTTCTTATCATTATTATTTCAATCTTGAAAAAGAACAAGCAAGCAAAATTATGTGTAAAAGGTGAAATGCTAACAAATTTATTAGGTGTTCCTAAAAGCATTTTTAATTAAAGTGGCTTAGACATTTCAATGTAAATAAATAAAATGTTGTGATATATTTATTTTCTTCGACAGTGACAGGAGATTTGCAGCATGATCCTAAATATGTTACTTTAAGATTGATTTGCTAACTCTGAAGTGTGCCCTGTTTAACTGAATGAAATGTGTCCTTTTATAAGTATGTTTAGGGCTGTATCATAAATAAAGAACCATGTGTGTTTTCCATTGTATTGCTGTTTCATTTGATAGGGTGGAAAGTAGCAATCTGAAGTTTACATTTTTACTTTTATGACCAATACAATAAATATCTACTTTCTTGCTTTTTATCCACATGACTGGCTAAATTCCCATCATAGATGCAACAGAAAAATCAAGTTTTTTAAAGGTCCAGTCAATGGACTTTCCTTTCATATCTCTGTTACAGAAATTCATTTTCAAAATCAGTATCACCAACCTCTTTTCCTATATTGTCAATTGAGAGCCACCCCAAGAATGGCCATCAGACTGGAAAAAATCAACTTACACCCCCATACCAAAAAAGGGAAATGCGAAAGACTGCTCCAACTTCCGTACAGTGGCCCTTATTTCTCATGCCAGTAAGGTAATGCTCAAGATCCTGCAAGGAAGACTCCAGCAATACATGGAGCGAGAGTTGCCAGATGTTCAAGCTGGGTTTAGAAAAGGCAGAGGAACCAGAGACCAGATTGCCAATATCTGCTGGATAATGGAGAAAGGCAGGGAGTTTCAGAAAAACATCTACTTCTGCTTCATTGACTATTCGAAAGCCTTTGACTGTGTGGATCATAATAAATTGTGGCAAGTTCTTGGTGGGATGGGCATACCAAGCCACCTTGTCTCTCTCCTGAGGAATCTGTACAAGGACCAAGTAGCAACAGTAAGAACTGACCATGGAACAACAGACTGGTTCAAGATTGGGAAAGGCGTACGGCAAGGCTGCATACTCTCACCCAACCTTTTTAACTTGTACGCAGAACACATCATGCGATGTGCGGGGCTTGAGGAATGCAAAGCTGGGGTGAAAATTGCTGGAAGAAACATTAACAACCTCAGATATGCAGATGACACCACTCTGATGGCCGAAAGCGAGGAGGAGCTGAGGAGCCTTTTAATAAAGGTGAAAGAAGAAAGCGCAAAAGCTGGGTTGCAGCTAAACGTCAAAAAAACCAAGATTATGGCAACAAGAATGATTGACAACTGGAAAATAGAGGGAGAAAATGTGGAGGCCGTGACAGACTTTGTATTTCTAGGTGCAAAGATTACTGCAGATGCAGACTGTGGCCAGGAAATCAGAAGACGCTTACTTCTTGGGAGGAGAGCAATGTCCAGTCTCGATAAAATAGTAAAGAGTAGAGACATCAGACTGGCAACAAAGATCCGCCTAGTCAAAGCCATGGTATTCCCTGTAGTAACCTACGGATGTGAGAGCTGGACCTTAGGGAAGGCTGAGCGAAGGAAGATCGATGCTTTTGAGCTGTGGTGTTGGAGGAAAGTTCTAAGAGTGCCTTGGACTGCGAGAAGATCCAACCAGTCCATCCTCCAGGAAATAAAGCCCGACTGCTCACTGGAGGGAAGGATACTAGAGACAAAGTTGAAGTACTTTGGCCACATCATGAGGAGACAGCAAAGCCTAGAGAAGACAATTATGCTGGGGAAAGTGGAAGGCAAAAGGAAGAGGGGCCGATCAAGGGCAAGATGGATGGATGGCATCCTTGAAGTGACTGGACTGACCTTGAAGGAGCTGGGGGTGGTGACGGCCGACAGGGAGCTCTGGCGTGGGCTGGTCCATGAGGTCACGAAGAGTCGGAGACGACTGAATGAATGAACAACAACAGCTCCTATCACTTAATTATGTCAGGTGTAAATAAGATGTAAGAACACATTGCTTACCTTTCAGTTATTCTTCTTTTAAACAATATTTTCAGATGACATTTATCTTTTATTGACCTAAATTCAATTGATAACTCAAAGTAGAGTGTACACCCATTGAATCAAATGACAAATCAAGATGTATGTGAATCCCATTAGTTTAATGGGTGTACTCTAATTAGGACTAGTAATTGGGCTTAGGCCAGGCAGCCACCTTTTCTCGAATTAAGTTTCAATGAAATTTAGTGGAATGAATTTCCATATAGATATATATGGCAATACACATGCATGAGGTTAGACTGTGCTGCAGGAAACTCATTTTTGGCAACAACAGACAGTATTCTATGGAAATTTTCACCAAAAATACAGGGGCACATGCCAAGGAGAATTTTGGGGATATATATCTTCCCTTTATAACAGCCCTCTATATCCACGAATGCAATCATCCACATCTTGAAAATACTTTATAAAATGCAAAAGACAACCCTCTTATTTTGGCATTTTATATAAGAGGTGCCATTTTATTATGTTTTTGTATATAAAGAGACTCAAGCACCCACAGATTTTGTTATCCAGAAAGGCTTCTGGAACCATATCCCAGTGGATACCAGGGACCCACTATACATGGGTACCATAAAAACCAGATGTCCTCTAGTTGCTGCACAGAGCAGGGCTCTCTTTACCTGCCATGAACAAGCACATCTGAAGCTTTCTCTGCTATTTCTATCACATATGGATGCTGAAAAATCAGATATGTCTCTCAGCTAATGCAGAACCTACCTTCACACTCAGAGCCAATTTAAAGCGCAGCCAATTTAAATCTCTTTCATGAAGCAGGTCTCCATCTCCCCTATGGAGGAAGTTAAGTTATTTGGTTCTTCTAAGGCTTGGTGGGTGCTCAAGGAGAGAAAGACTCCTAAATAAAGAAGAAATATCCCCAGGGAACAAATTGGTTTCTTTCCCATAGGAAGTGGAAGAGACTGAGATGTAAATGTGCTGCACTGTAGGAGTCTCTCCCTCTCCTTCTTTCCTCAGAGAGAGTTGGAGGAGGAAAATGTGGTTCTTAAAGCATTTTTAAAATGCAAACATTTATGTGCCAACACTATGTGTCCAAACCTCTGTGTGTCAACTTACTGCAACTTTCACTCAGGTACAGGAACCAAAGGACTATTCAAAGTATCCATGTTTGGGGGAAAGTACTCCTAGGTTTGAATGTTGTTTTAAATACTACAACAAACAACAACTAAAGGGAGCTTACACCAACAAAAATGAATACAGATGCAGCTGTATTTTTTTTGGTCACTGTGCATGGTCATGGGAGCAGGCTTCCCCAAGTGTAGAAAATCTCACAGGAACCTACCACTTCATTCTGACCCTTTTGCTTGTATTCCCTCCTTTTATTTGTTAAGTTCTCTCAGTTATATGTGGGAAGCACATATTTGAAAACCATTTTGATAACTTTGGGTCTGCATGGGATGCCGACCCAAATTTAATAAGAACATCAGCTCTGGCTTGTCTTACCCAACTGCTGAGTATGCCTGCCCCGTCTGTCATAAAACTGCCCACGCGAAGTAGGTGAATATAGCACTGAATGAAACATGCAGAATAATCACAGGATGCCTGTTGATAGACCCTATAAGCTAGTGGAATTGCCCTCCCCCACCTCCACCCCACCCCCACCCCCACTCCACCCCTCCCCTGATGTGCGACAGGAAGTTGCTCCTAACTGTGAGAGAAATAAATTTAAAAACTGTGAAAGCTATCCACTGCATGGCTATCAGCCTCCTCCCAGTAGACTTAAATCAAAGAAAAGCTTCATGAGAACCATAACTCCTCTTAATGTTACTCCAACAACAGCAAGAATATTCCCCGGGGCAGCTGAACCAGGAAATCTCAACTGGATGGCCCCCCAAGAGGGTCTGCCTCCAGGGGCAAACCAAGAATGAGCAACTTGGAAGTCCCCGAACAGATTCAGAAGTGGAGTGGACAGATCAAAAGACAACCTGACAAAATGGCACTACCTAGAAGAATCCTCCACCTTGTGTGACTGTGGAGCAGAACAAACAACTCTGCTTGCCCATAATGCCTTGCCTCATGCACTGAGGAAGAATTGTTTAAAGCTACAGGCAATGCAGTTGCCGTTGCTCATTTTTGGTCTAAAATTATTTTACCATTTGTGCTTTCTCAATTTTATCAGTTTTATACTTATTTATGCAATGCTTTGGTCACAAAATAAATAAAATCTGATGCAGTTGTGTTTGAATTGCAAAATTTGCTTCAGACCAGCACATGTTGGTTTCAAAATTATATGTATCTGGGCAACAAATAGTCAAAGCATCATTGCCCAGAAAATGACCTGGACTATTTTCACCAGAGGAAAGTTTGCATATAAACTTACATACCAAGATGTCAAAGAGTGTTCTATGCAAAGGTCATGGCTTGTTTGCTAATGACAGCATCGTGCTTCATCCTGGAACATGAATCTCTGGAAAAACTGAAGATTATACAGACAAATGAAAATACAGATGGGTGAGAATTTTAACTCAATTTGTTTTTGAGATGTGTTTACCAAAATTAGAAAGGTTTTTCACATTCAGTATGAAAAGAACTTGAGATTTAAAAAAATAAATGTGAAAGAAAATGAAACATAGCTTTAAATCCCCAACTCTTAAAAAATGACTTTCTTGGTTTTTCACTACATTAATGCTGAGTTAATGTAGCCCTCTTTTTATTACAAACTCCTCAGATGCTACCAGGAAGCTAGACTATGGTCTTTTCAAATTGCTTTACCTGGGGTGGTATCCACACTCCACAGTTATGATGCTATGATTTCACTTTAACTGCTGTGGCTCCATCTGATGGGATTTGGGGCAGTGTAGTTTCAAAGCTATTTCAAATATGCTGTACGTTCAAGGGAATAGACTACAATTCTAAGTACCTCACCAAACTACAAGTATCAGAATTCCACAGGATGGATCTTAGACAGTTGGAGGTTGTGGGAGGACTCTGGTCATTGTGTGGTTGCAAAGAATTCCAGGCACTGCAATGAGTGCCACAGAAGTATTGAAGGGCTTTGTCAATATCCAGTGATGACTTCATTGCAGGGAGATGGCAGACCAGCAACAGGTATCACACAAGGCTATGTGATAGGAATGTCACCAAAGGTGTTGGTCCTGCTAATGTCCTAATTTACCACCTCCATGCAATAAAATCCTAAGTGATGATCATTGGTTGGCTTTGACAAACTAAACTAAAGGACTGGAACAAAACAGTTATCAGAAGGGCACAAATGCTACAGAGGCAGCAGTTGATAGAGAAAGCAGTGGCAGTAAGTGGGATTTTTACAGCTGAATATTCTTTCTTCTCTCCAAAATTATTATATTTTGCCCCCAAACTCAGAATACTCATTACTTGTGGTATTAGCTTCAAGCTAATTCAGAATCCTCCTTCTGTTCTGAAAAACTGATTGTTTAGGCATTTCTTAATTCAACTTATCTTCTACTGAACCCATAGAAAGAAGATTGATCCATTGAGATTGCAGAACTGCTAATTGAAATGGTTGGTGTAGTCTTCTGCAAGCGGCATTCTTCTGCAAGCTGTCTTTCACTGGAATTACTATAGAAACCCATTTTATTGCAGAATTCTTAAGAACAGGGAAGGTATATTGCAAGTGTCCGCTGGGTCAATGGCAGGTGAAGGCTAAGCAGACCCTAATACAATCCACCTGACAAGAGCCCTTGCTAAATCAATGAGTTCCTTCCCCTCCACCCTCCAGTGTTTTGCCTGGTGTGCATTTTCAGCCCAATTCTCATGCATATGCCTTAATTGCTGACTTTGGTGAATGCTATTTAATTGATTCTGCAGCTGCTTCACATTGCATTCTGGAAAATATAGAACACTTTTTTATATACAGAAATCAGCTTGCTTTGTAATTATTCATAGTCAGCCAATATATGTAGCTTGTTATATTATTATTTTTTAATGAGAATCAACACGTCTGTTGTAGCTGTAATATGCTATTTTCAAAAGCCTGTGAACATGAAAGTGTTACAGATGAACCACATTGCCATTCTCTAAATAGCCAAACCACACCAAACTCTTATGAATACTGTGACCTGTATGATGGTCAAAGGTTGATAGCCATCTTCAACTGAATGAAAGCTAGTTGAAGAGAGGTGTTTCTAATCTATACACATCCATTGGGTCCCATAGGGGTTATTCATTTCAACATCTGTTCATTCTAATATTAATACGAAATAAAGTATCTGAATAGGTAAAATAATGGTTCAGTTTTGCTACTGCTTCATTTGCATTTCTCCACTCAATGCGGTTCAGGTATGTAATGTTCTTATAGGCTTGTATCAGGCATCTTCAAACTTTGGCCTTCCAGCTCCCCAAAGCAGTAGCCAGCTTATTTAATTGTCAGGGATTCTGGGAGTTGGAGGCCCAAACAGTCCGAGGGCCATAGTTTGAAAACGCCCAGCTTATATGGGCAACTTAGGTGACCATATGACAAAGACGACTGCAAATCATTCGGCTGTTGAGAGCCTTGCTTAAATCTTGAAAGCTTAGGAGTATGTCCACTTTGATTGGAATAATGTATTTATAATGTGGTTTGTCTGTTTGCCTATTGTCTTCAGCTTTCCCTAGCATTATCATTTTATCTACTAGCCTGTTATCACATTTTTAAGCAAATAGAATCATACCATTATTGGTACAATTATTTCCACACCTTGCAATTGTGCAATGCTTGAACCTTGTTGATGCAATTTCCTGCAATCTGTGTTCTGCACAGCCTGCTTCCTACCCATGTTTGGCCTATGCAGCACATGCAAACTGGTTTTTTTTCTATTTGTTTCCCACACTATTACAGTTGTGATGTTCTTATGTATTAATTAATTAATTAATTAATTACTACATTTATATACTGCTTTTCTCACCCCTGAGAAACCATACAAAACAAAGCATCCTATCTAAAATGATGACATACAACTATACATTAAACCCCTAAAAACATATTAAAACACAGAACATAAACAAGCATTTCAGCAATTAAAACATAGAATTAAAGACATCTTAATATTAACATTAGAATCACATCATCCAAGATCCAAAGCCATTACAGTTGCCAATTGCACTTATTTCCTACTCATTTCTTTTACTGCATTAATTTATTGTCCAAAGGCTTGGTCCCAAAGCCAAGTCTTTACGTTCTTTCTGAGGGAGGGCACTGATCAAATTTCACTAGGGAGGGAGTTCCAGAGCTGAGGGGCCACCACTGAGAAGGCCCTGTTTCTCGTCCCCACCAGCCGCACTTGCAAAGGGCGTGGGGCCGAGAGCAGGGCCTCTCCAAAATATCTTAATCTCCAAGCTAGTTCATAGAGGGAGATGCATTCAATGGGAGGGAGACACATTTCAGTCATCTCCAGGCAGAACAGAGCAGCCAAAAGGCTGTCAATCCCCATCAGCTTTAAGGCCAGGCACTTGCTCTTCTTGTGAAACCAGTGGAGGAGACTTTTCCGATATAATTTGCTCTGATGAAACCCGCTAAAACAGCCACAGCTGGGGATGGCAACCATTGCAGCAAAGGTATGATAGCTGGGACCCTACGCTGGTTGCCCAACACAGGTCTGAATTAATGAGAGAAACATGTGCATGAGACAGTGCAGTGAGTGAGAGACACAGCTGTGTCAGAGTTGTGGCAACATTGTTTGCCAGAAAGGGGGAGAGATAACATTTCTATCCCATTTACCATTTTTGTAAGCCATTGTTTATCATTTATCATTGTTTATCATTCACCCTTATCCTGTTGCACCTGAGTTAAATTACTTCACTGCTATCCTGACCCAGCTGTGTCTCTCACTCACTCCACTGTCTTGCGCACATCTTCCCTTCATTAATTCTGACCTGCATTGCACAACTAGTGTAGCATAGGGTCCCAGCTATCATACTTTTGCCACCATTGCTCATTCCCTGGTAGACACAGAACAACAGGAACCATTTCTATCAATTCTACCATAATTATGCAAAGTGTCTACTTCTTTTTGGATCTAATTCAATGTTGAATTCAAGCCCTAGTGTTAGCATACACCTTTAAAGACTTTCCTGTCTGGAATTGATGTACTTAAGAGACCACTTTTCCCAGTATAAGGCTTTGAATTCTTCGGGTTTGCTTTGTTAAGACTTTTCTATTAGTGGGCAACTCTTCCGCTCCCCAAGGGATTACCCGATGATGGAGTTCCTCTGATTGCTATTGGGAAGCTGCCATTTTAAATTCTCTGCAATGCCCTAAAGCAAGCTTCATAGTGTTACCCTGAGGCATTCCTGGGACATTTAAAATGACAGTTCATAGCTGCCTGTTCTGGGCGTAGATGTCAATGCCAGCAACTGCCCAAGGATATTGGATGCTGATGAGGGCTTTCGAAGTAGACTTTTTGCTGTAATTGCCTGAAAGCTGTGGAATGACCTTCCTGGAAAAAAATTGTCACGTCATCCCAAAAGGTATGCACAGCCCATTGATTCCAGAAAACACTTGATTGATGAAGTGTTGGGTTCCCTTGGGTAAGAATACAATCAGCCTGAGCCACGGCAGTCCACACTAGAGCTTGAAAAAGTTGCTCTTTAGATTAGATTTGGCTGGGCGATGCTAGACACTATAGTCCAAAAATAAGTTCTCCAAGTTTTAGTCTATATAAGCAATAAGAAAGACCATCAATACTGCAACCACTCTGTCTGCTTCTTGGCATATCATTATCCAAAGGGTACCACTACCTAATGTGCGTGGTTATCCATGGCACTTCATGCAAAGAGCTTTTTTGTTGGTTGACAATGTGCCATCTGAAGAAGGAAATCTATGGCCATGTTTACGTTGCTTCCCATATTTTTTGTATAACAGTCATTACTATTATAAACACTTCATTATCCAAATAGCCAGGGAAAACAACACAATCCCCAAAAGATATTTGGTTTTGATGCAATTTTAGTACATTGTTCCAGATTCTTCTTGGTAAAAATGCAGTTTTGAAGCCAGCATTCAGAATATTCAGTTCAGTCCAAAATAATATACTAGGGACATGTGGCTTAGAAGCCAAAACCTACTTAAGAACATCTAATGACTTTATATCAGGTGCAAGACCTGACCCATAGACCTCTTGATGTGCAGCTTACTCACTCAGCTTCACTGCACCATGGTTTATAACAAGATGCAAATGAGATTGCTCATCTGCTTGTCCAGACTTTGGTTATGTCATACCTGGATTGTTGGTCTTACCCTGGTTTTAATTCAGAATAGGCTGTTTTAAAGCTGGGTTGTTTTAAACCTCCCTAAATATTTCATTTCCCCCTCTGTAGATCCCTTAATTGTCTATTAATTCAGGCCAGGACTCGTTTCAAACTTTTGATTTTTTTAAAAAATTATGGTTTTTTGCTGTAATCTCCTTCAGCTTAGCTAGCATGGTATGCACAACTGGAAATTTAAGATCTACAGGTCAAGGATTGCTCCACTGACAAGAAACTTTCAAGATCTTGCTCAGCATCTGTGTGGAACAAACTTGCTTTGAACCTCTGTCTGGATGAGAAGCTCATTAATTTCCAAAAGAAGTTGAATCCCTTCCTCTTTGAGTTGTAAAGCAGGGCCTGAGATTGCTGGATTGCATGGTTCCATTTTTGGATGAATGGACGGACAGACAGACAGACAGATCGATAACATGACTATGCTTCTGAAATCTGTATAGTATGTAGTTTAAGATTGTTTTGGGGTTTTTTTTTTACTCTTGAGCAAGATGCAGTCTTGATCTCAACTGGCTGCATCACACATAGGTAGAAAAGATTTAAATATCTCCCACCAATCTGATTTTTATTTCAACCCCCCCCCCTTTCAACTCCAGAATTAATGTGCTTATGGGGAAAACCAATGGACTCACTGTTCCCTGATAGGGGCAGGGGAGTGGATTTTGCATAAATAACTACTTAGAAAAAAAAATACTCTCCAAGAGTTGTGTGTGATGATTCAGATCCATGCAAAGATCATGGCTCATTTATATTTACTTAAAAATTAAAGGGAGGAGTGGGATTTGTTTTTTTTTGGGGGGGGGGTGCTATAAAACTACAGATATTTATACTCTATGGTTTCACCCAGAGAACTAGCTCTACCTTCTCTTTGTAAGCAGCACATAGGGAAACTGTTTTCCACTGCTAACACCAGAGGTATAATTAAGAAAAGATAGCTAGGTCTGCACACTTGTACTGAAGATGCTAAGACTCTAGGTGCAGGCAGAAGTTTTGGAGAATTGTTTCTACTCCTTCAAGTCTCAAGGCAGCAAGACTGATCTCTGGGTGAGCAGCACTATAGGTGAAAACCTTATGCTTTTGCATGTGAAATGCCTGCAGACTCTGCCTCCCTTGATCTTCCTCCATATCCAGCTGGGACCAGTAGTATCCTGGGCTCATCTCAATAGTGTTGATCTGTGTATTGTACTTGAGCTATCTTGGTACACCAAAATACCAACAACAATGGGAAGTGACTGGAATAAAAGAGGAGGGATGTGTGCCCTAATCTAGTCTTCCAGAGCCAAGAAGGAAGTGGCATGCCAACGCAATGAAATGTAGTTCAAACTCTTGCAGCAGTGGTGCATGGCCTGTGGTGGGGTGGGGGCTCCCTGAAGGCCATTGATAGACTTCTACAAGCCCCAGGAACAATGTAGGGCCTGAAAGAACTCCCCACAGATCATGTGTGTATCAAAAAGCCACATGTGATGTGAGTTGTGAGTATCTGTAGAAACAGTAGTAACAGATGTAGTTCCTGGATACATTTTGTCACTTGCCAAGCCATAAAAAGATCTGTCTTTATTTGCTTGTTTCCCTCTATGATTCTGGGCTGCCATGTTACCTAATTAATAAGGTTTTATCTAGATTCTAGATTAATTTATTTGGATTGCCCTCAGCTGATTGAGAAACAGTTCTTTATAGCCTTTCAACTCCTGTCTGCTAACTTGGTAGCCCTGCCAAGAAAGAGGCTTGGTGCACTCATTGTGAGCCGCTTGACAATTTTGAAATGATAGGAGACATTGCATGTCCATTGCCATGAAGGATAAATGCACATCCATGCAGTTTACTGCATGTAACATGGCAGCAAAATATGAATTTCACCAGAATGTAGGGATTTCATCATGTCAGAAGTAGCCTTTAAATGCAAACCCATCCCCTGAATTTATCTGTGGACTGCATATGAATGTGCTTGTGTGTGTGTATTTAAGACTTCTTGCTGCAGCTTGGAAAAGCAAAATAATTGGTGAAATCACTGAAATCCTGTTCCCCTACTAATGAATTCCCCAAAGACAAGAAAGAGGAGATGGAAGAAGTAAATTTCATCCCTCTGAGATCCAGAGGGCTTCAGTAGATTTATACCAGTTTCTCTAGCTTAGGTAGTGCAGCATCATTAATTCATACATTGTTTGCCAATAACGCTTTAAAAAGGAGGGGGGGGGGGGCAATATCATTTTCTGCCAATCACAATATTTGATAGTTTCGGTAAATACTGTCTAGAATAGCAGAATTGTCTGGAGGGAATTCATGGCTGTCCTCCACTAGTGTGAACCTAGTGGAATACCATTGCTAGCTGAGAATGCTATATTGCAACATCCTTTGATTAAGCAATATTCCGGATACTGTCAAAATGGTATTTGTCTATCCCCCAAAACCAACTATTTTAAGCGACTCCCTGCCCAGATGCTAAGGCAGTTTCAGAAGTGACAGCTGGAAATAACTTTAGGCTAAGTAGGCTCACTTGGAAGAAAATTCAATTAAAATACAAGGAAACTAATCCAAAGAATATCCTTGGGATTGAAGTATTTGCCTGAAGTGCATTGTTCCAAACTTCATGTTTCTACTGTAGCATAAAAAGCAGAAGATTTCTATCTTAATTGAGAATATATTCCAGTCAATGTTACACATTTGTTTGGTTTCCAGAGGTGAGAAACTGTAGTAGAGACCATAAAGTCAGGTTAGCAAGTTCCCTCTGCCTAAGTTTCTATCTGAGGTCAACCCTGTTTCACTGGCCCAATCAATACCTAAGACTGCATCCTGGCAGATAGGTAGTAATAAGGTTTGCGAGGCCAATATGTGTCAGAGATGTCTTGGTAAAAATGTCTTGCAGCGGAGCCTGTACCCAGACCTATCAAATTCTGTAAGATGCTACCCGTGACCTGTTCCTCATTCTACACAATTTTTTTTTATCAGATGCTACTAACGACATACTAACATCCAATTCCTTGGGCATCATAAAGAATATCATGAAACTGTAGAAACCATGGTCCAAGATGCCAAACCTTTCCTGGTGGCACCATCTGCATGATTAGCTATTTGCACCCACCGTTCTCTCATTTCCTGGGCTGTATTGTTAAACTGGAAGGAGAGAGGAAATGGCATCATGTTTATCTAAATCTTGAGCTGATAAACAGTTTAGTTTGAGGTGTCCAGATGACATTTCACACTAATCTGTTTCAACCTAGAATAAAACAAATTTACATGGTTTAATGCAGGTTTAAAATACACCTCTAAATATTTGGACCTTAAGCTAAGGTCCAGCTCTTTAAGGGTGAGGGCCCTGTGGGGACTGACTCTCAAGACTGTTTCTGCAGTCCTGGGGGTCAGTCCCCAAAGCCATCCCAGTTCTTTGGGCTCCCAGAAGCCTGGAGGAGGTGGATGGCACCCCCTTCCTCTCCCAGCCCCCCATTCCCTCCCCTAAAACTTATCTGAGAGGCCTCTAACCATGCAGACCCCTCTGGAGAGCTCTGTAGTTGCACGACACTTTGGGAAGATTTTTTCCTTCTCCCTTTCTGAAGCATCATTCTGATATGAGTACAGAGTTCTTTAGAGGGGGCTGCATGGCTGGCCCCTTGGCTAAGTTTTGGGGGAGGGAATGAAGGGCTGGAAGGTGGCTCGATGTCCTCCCAAGTCAATCTTCGTTTGACCCAGGAGGGCCTCTAGCCACCCCCTGGAAGGAAAGACTGGGTTTGGGGATTGGAGTGGGGACAAAGTTCCAAGAGGAATCGGGATTTTCTATCCTGATTCCTCTTGGGACTTTGATATGTCTGGATGGGCCCTGTGAGAAGAAGAACTTAGCACTAGATGGGGCTTTTCTGTTAATCTAACATGGCTATTTCTGTGTTCTTGTTGGTGTACATATTACATAACAGTATAGTTACAGAAGAAAAATCTTAAATGGTGGATGAAGATTTGTACATCTAGTGAATAAAGATGTTGCCACCCCCCCCCCCCCCCCGCCTTGTATTTTTATCCCATCTCCAAAGATGCAATCCACTAATCTAATGGATTTTCATCCAATTCCACCTCTGAATCCTTGAAGTAACTGGCTTGATTTTGAAGGAAAGGGGATGGCCACAGCTGACAGGGAGCTCTGGCGTGGGCTGGTCCATGAGGTCTTGAAGAGACGGAAGCAACTGAATGAATAAACAACAACTGCCTCTGAAACACTCATATTTCTACCTATTCATGGGAAGTAAAAATTGTCTTTGACAAAAATAATTATCCTCTTAACATTTTAGCTATTTATTCCACCAAGAATGATCAATTACTGCAACCCTTTTCTCCTCTACATGAAAATTAAAATGATCAATACTTTTTCCTGAAAGTGAAAATTTGGCGAAAAATTCACGTTTGTCTTTTTTTAGTTTACAAATGCACCCATTTTTGCCCAAAATACCATCATGCATATACAATAAGCAAAAATACTATTTTGAACTGTAAGCATTTTTTTATAAAATTTGAAAAGGGTCTTAATTGGCTTGGAAAATTTATTTCTGTTTGCTTGTTTAGGAGTTATGCGGTGTGAGTTCTAGCATGAAGTATTTGACCAGTTGGAATATTGGACCATTACTGCAAGGTACTTTTCTGCCATGCCTATTGCAGATACATAGCATTTACTTCCTCAGTATGTGTGTTGTGAGTGAAGGACTGCCTCTACTTGAGAATCGATTTTTCTGATACATTTCCCCTTTTCAAGCTGCCTACCCACATGTGTGTACATGAGGATGGGAAGGGAACTTTGGTTAACAAATCTGCACCATCACACAAAACTGACCAGATTGCTATTGTAGCACACTTTTGGACATACATAAGACCACTGGAGAAAATTACAATAGTGGAAACACTGTTGGCTGCACTTATCTCTTTGTAGCAAGGAGAGAAGGCGAGCAATTGCAATAAGGCAAGGACTGGGTGCTGTAGCTGCAGAAAGATGTTTTCCAAGGTTCAGGTGAATGCAAATGTTGGCATTAATATGCCAGGATAGAGATGCAAGCAGAGAAGTGACACAGTCCTAGTGTCAGGAGAGACTGCTGAGTTTAGCTGAGACTTTCTAAATTGACAGGAGTGAAGCAATGGAGTAGGAAAGAAGAGCAGTCAAGAGCAAATTATAGTCAACAGCATGGAGATAGGTATTAGCGGCAATGGGTATAGAGCATAACTGGTAATGCTTGAAGAAATCCTAGAAATCCTTAAAAAATGCAGGTGGATTTGCACTGCGATTTTATTAGAACTCCCTGTGTAAAGGGCAGTTGAAAATGTTGTTGTTGCCAGTGAGGTTAGGAAACCTGTTTTAAAAAATTCAACCCATGGGTCAGAGTTGCATCAGTTTGACCGGCCTGGGTTATAAATTGGCTTAAATTAGATCATTTTATTTTTATTTTTATTTTGCAAGGAGTGGGAATTAGTGGGACACTCTACATATGCAAATTATTTGCAAGCATATAAGCAAGGGATTGTCCTTCTCAGAGGTCAAACAAAAAAAATCTCAATCAAAGTCTTGCATCTCTAGCACATAAAACATAATGAAGGAAATAAGCGAACAGTTCACACTGGTTTGGGTAGAATGGTAAGGCATTTCCAGGAATGATTGCGCAGCACTGAAATACATTCTATATGCTAAGATTGCAGTGCCAAAGCATCGAAAGTGGAGACGTCAAACCAGTATTTTATTGGGGGAACTCTCTCTCCTCACGTTGTGGTTTTCAAATAAATCAGACTGAGCCAATGTGCCCCTTAATGTTCCTCTAACACAGTTTTTGTGCACTAATTCCTTTCAGGTCCAGTCATTGTCATTAATATTGTCTGCTGGCAAACAAAGAGAAATGTCTTCCTCGGAAGTCTTGCCAGCTAAGGAAAATGTTTGAACTGCCGCGGCGTTGCCTGGCTGTCTCGTTTGCATTTTCCAAGGACACTCGAGAAAACAAAACTATATCGCTACACATTTAATTTCATATGCAGCCCCCACTGCCCTTCTTTCTCGTAGCCGGATTGCCAGTATATCCATCTTTTTCTGTCCCCCTTCTGTAATTAAAATCTGGGAGTGAAAAATGTATGGGATTAGCGAGTCCTAATTTTCATTGACAAGCTTTAAGCTCTTATCAATAATGGGATCAGAAAATCAGCTTGTGCTAAGCTTTATTTTGCCATTGTGTCAGGTTTTGATGGAGAATCTCACTCAGCTTATTAAGCACACCAGCACTGCCCCATAGCAGGCACAACAGCAGAAGGGCTGAGAGACTGTGGCAACATTTCTGCCTGCTAACAACATCTTGCATTGCCACATTACTTCAGTGAGAATAATATTGGTCCCTTATACAGATCTCGAGGTTTGGGCTCATGGGAGCTGATTACAGGAAGAGATTAAAAAGCCTGTCTCTCTCACACATGTTCAGAGGTGATGGATGACATCTGCAAGGTTCGAGCAGCACACATCCATGCCAAAAGGAGAAAAATCTCCCCAATTAGGCCATTGTTTCCAAGTGATCAACTACGAAAGTATAGGACCGCTCAAAACGGTCATTGCACATTTCTGCACACAAAATACCTAAAGCAGGATTTAGCTCTATCTGCTCCTTGAAAAGAAAAGGGCAGACCAAAGGCAACGCCAGGCCAGTAACTTATTTCATAGATGGCCCAAGCCAAAGAGTATTAGTTTCTTAAGAACATGCCGTAAATACACTTTGAATAAGAGATGTCCTACTAATTTGCACATTTGTCATTTGTACATTGGAGACATTAATTGGAAATGAAAAATAGGAATGAGACACTAAACCAGTCCTGTTCACAGTTGCTTCCTCACTTTGTGTAAAATAGGAAATGATCAAAATAACATGGATTCCAACTACTAACCACTTGAAAATATTTTAAAACTCTAAAAAGGAAACCTTGATGTTATAATTTTATATAATTAACATCACTTTATTATATCATTGTATATTTATTTATTTGTTTATTTCCTGCATTTATATACTGCTTTTCTCAACCCTGAGGGAACTCAAAGCAATTTCCAACTTAATAATGGCAAAATTCAATGCCGTCCATACATGTGAAAACCAAAACATATTTTCTAGACAATAACATATACTATATGTTAAGAATCTTAGCCGTATTACACATATTAGCATAAAACAACATATACATTAAAATTGCATCATGAAAATAATATAATAATAAACTTTATTTACACCCCGCCATCTCCCCAAAGGGGACTCAGAGCGGCTTAGATGAGGCCAAGCCCAAATAACAATTATTTAAAATTATTTAAACAGTTATTTAAAATCACACAATCTAGGAGCATAAGTCAGGAGCCATTCCAATTGTCCTCTGTAATTGTTCACTATTGCACTGAGATACCAATTGTTGCACTATCACTGTGCAAATGCATGGTCCCACAACTAGGATTTAACTTTCTTCCTGAAGGATAGGGGAGAGGGGGTTGATCTAATTTCCCTGGGTAGAGAGTTCCACAGCTGGGCCACCTCCAAGAAGGCCCTGTCTCCCAGCACCACCAGTCACGCCTGCAAAGGGGGTGGGATTGAGAGCAGGGTCTCCTTGGATTATCTTAATCTTTGAGATGGTTCATAAGAGGAGATATATTTAGACAGGTAAGCTGGGTCAAAACCGTTGAGGGCTTTATAGGCTAAAGCCAGCACTTCAAATTGTGTTTTCTAGTAGACTGACAGCCAATGGAGCTGGTGCAGCAAGGGTGTTGTGTGCTCCCTGTGCCCCGCTCCAGTTAGAAACCTGGCTACCACTCGTTGGTCTTCTTAAAGCTTCCAAATAGTCTTCAGCAACCCCATGTAGAGTGCGTTGCAGTAGTCTATTTGAGATGTAACAAGAGTGTGGACCACCGTGGTCAAATCTGACTTCCCAAGTTATATAATAGACTTGAACATCTACAATTTTGGTATTCATGGGGAGACCTGGAACCAAAACTTGGCAGATACCAAGGACCCACTGTACTAGAGATTGCAGCCTAAAAATATTCGCTGAACTACAGGGTTTCTACATTAAATACCACGGATAGTTATTTTGGAGCTATTATTTCTGCAATCTATCAGACATAATATAGTCCAAAATGTAATTTTTCCAAGTGCTTCAAAAATGGTAACATTTGACATATTTTGTTGTTATCCTGTGTATGCAAAAATGGTGCACTTGTTATATTTTGTTGGTATCCTGTATCTACAATTTTATTTATCCAAGAGTTTCCTTTGTAAGATTTAGTAAGAGGAAATTTGCCATTGCCTTCCACCAAGGATGAGAAAGTGTGACTTGCCCAGAGTGGTTTTCCAAAGCTTTGCAGAGACTGAATCTCTGGTCTCCAGGATCATAGAACTATAGAGTTGGAAAAGACCCCATTGTGGACTCACTGGGGTTTGGTCCCAGGACTTCCTGTGGATACCAAAATCCATTGTTATTGAAGTCCAATTATATGCCATGATATAGTAAGATACCGCCCCTTATATAAAACAGCAAAATCAAGGTCTGCTTTTTGGATTTCTTAAAAATATTTTCAAGCTGTGGGTGTTTGAAGCCAAAGATACAGACTGTGAGTATGGAATGCTATCTGAATGATTTTATATGCAATTTTCAATATTTACATATTTACTATATGGATTATATCTATCATGTATTTGGTTGCATGCTTTGTAATTATTATCTTGTAGTAAAGTATGGCCTGAGGGAGGGGAGTGTTTATTTTGAAGACAATTTGTTCTACTTGTGGTTGTTGATCCATCTATCAGTCTTCCTTCCCTTCCTAAAACTTCACAGGAAGGGAAGAGTAACAGTATATATTCAGAGAATCTGAAATCTTTTCATCAGGAATGAAAGCCCTCCAAATGAGCCTTCTTCTTATGAATTATAAAGAATATCATTTCATATTAAAAATGAAATGATTCCTTTTTAAGGAATCATAAGTAGTGATGTCCAAATTAAACATAACCCTTTCTGCCTGTTATTCGGTAGATCTGTGTTCTCTGCTCAATCATTCACAGAGTTCTCTCTCCAAATATTTTCTCACACTAGTGGGTTTGGGGTGAAAAACAATACTCAAAATGCATTTTTGTAAAAGATAGACTAATACAAGACCACTTACACTCAGTTATATATGCAAAAATTTGTCTTTTGGGCATTTATCACTTTCAAAATAATGCAATATTTTCCACAGACATGCACACAAACACCATAAATTTCAGAGACAGAAGATCATTTCAACTTCACCACATATAGCAACTGAGTTGAGGCAATCCAACATTATGAAGATATCATCTCTAAAAAATGGACAATCTTCTACCAGCAGATAATGTGGTAGATTTATTGATTTATTTATTTAACCATATTTAATATCCCGCCTTTCTCAACCCTGTAGGGGACTCCAGGCGGCTTACATATATAAGCGGCAATTCAATGCCAAAAACACACATAATAAGAACATATACATTAAAACAATCATTAAAAGCATAGGGAGTTCCATAGCTGAAGGGCCACCACTGAGAAGGCCTTGTCTCTCATCCCCACCAACCATACCTGTGAAGGAGGTGGGACTGAGAGCAAGCCCTCCCCAGAAGATCTTAACCTCCTAGCTGGCTCATGGAGGGAGATATGTGTTGCAATCCAGAGCAGGGAACGAGGCCCTAAGATAACTATCCACCACACTTGGCTGTGAAAAACAATCCTTTTTTATTGAAGAAAAATGGTTACAAAATAAAGGAAAAATGCAAGTCAAAAGCCACAGCAAAATCAGCAAACATGAATTTAAATGGACAAAGCAAAACCAAAAGCCTCACTGGGAAATACTGGAATCTGTTAGCAATCCACTAACCATACTTGATATCCTAGAAATCTTCCCAAACTATGGCCAGGGAACCGGGAGAACTGCCAAGGTCTTCATCAATTCTGAAACGATGCCTGAACTGAGACAATCAGCTCGGCGTATTGCAATTAAAACTCAAGAATTGGTTCCGTGAACCGCCCTTCTGTTTTGAAGCCAATGTTTTTAATTCTTGAATTCGGGAGGATCGACGCAAACTGAGTGTTTTACTTCTGTCTCCCCAAATTTGGCCCCTTCTGTTGTCATTACAGTTAACAGGTGCAGAAGGGAGGGAAAGTTCAAGGTCTCCCTCTGAAACATTCTCATGAACACTGGTACTTTCATTTTCCAAATCTACAGAAGTTCCTTCCTCACTAATTTCAGGAACATTGGCATTTTCCAAACCTACAGCAGTTTCTTCCTCACTAATTTCAGGAGCATTGGCATCAAAAGGTACATTTCCACTATCATCAGTAAATATACTTTCATTGGCATCAGGAGGAACAAACAGAGAATCAGGTTCAAGTTCAAACTCAGGCTGAACCCCAACAATATGTTCAGACAGGTAAACTGGGCTGGAACGATTTAGGGCTTTATAGGCTAAAGCCAGCACTTTGAATTGTGCTTGGTAGCAGACTAGCAACCAGTGGAGCTGATGCAACAAGAGGGATGTCATCTCTCTGCTTCGGTGAGCAGCCTGACTGCCGCCTGTTGGACTACTTGAAGCTTCCGTATATCTTGAAGATCCAAGTTTCATTCCTTCTTCTTCCAAATCTAACCCTATTTCATTCACAATACAAACAGTCTTCAAAAGCAACCTGAAGAGTCCACTATATATGTTGACACTTTGGGATCTTATCTAGGTCTTTCATAGCTGCCTCACAAAGTCTAGTCTTCTTCTGATTTCTTTTTTTTAATGAGAATTTTCTTATTTATTAAAGAGCAGAAATAATTTTTTGCATAAATTTTATACAAAAAAGTAATTTTTAAGACTTTTCACTGAAGAAATTGGAGAAATAAACTATTTAAATGTTTATTTAAAAAAATAAACTGACAGATACCACACTGTACTGCATGCTGACAATCAATGCCCCCAACCTGCTATCACGGATTCTTCTGATTTCTTGATTGAAGTCTCCATTCTAGTGACTGAGCCAAGGTATGGAAAAACCTAAACTATTTCAATGTCTTCATAATCTGTTTTAGTCATGTGAATAATCTGTAGTCCTTATCTTTGTTTTCTTAATGTTCAACTTAAACAAGTCTTTGCGCTTTTTTCCTTGGCTTTTTTCAGTAATTGTTCCAAGTATTTGCTATCTCCTACTAGTAATATATTATCCGTATATCTTGAAGATCCAAGTTTCATTCCTTCTTCTTCCAAATCTAACCCTATCCATTCACAATACAACTTAAGCAGATAAAATGCAGTCTTGCCTAATCCCCTTGCTAGTTGGAAACCAATGAATTTCTTCATATTCTGTCCTAATAGTAATCCCAAACTATGAGTATAGGTTATACATCAGGACAATGAAATGTTGTTGTACACTCATTTGTTTAAGTGTGATAAAAGTCTTTTTCTATAATCCATAGTGCTAATGTACATGCATCTATATTTTGTTACTGCAGTTTTGTTCTCACAACTAACAATTCATCTGAATATTCTGGTGGTCAAAGGTTGCTGCTTTGGGCTCACCTTGGGTGACAGTTGTGCATCACAATGCTACTCAGCACTTGGGAAGCTAAGGAGAACTATTTGACTTGGCCATCCTGCCAGCTTTGTTGTTGCAACATCTAGAGCTGAACTCCAAAGGCCTATGTGAGTTTGGGGCTCACAACAGATGATTCATTACCCATAATGGTGACATTGGCAGTGCATGCCAAATGGTTAAATCTAATGTAGCATACAGTTTCATTACGGCACAACAAAATTAATCTGTCCCTTCCCACCAGGAGGTTTCCGCAGAAGCAATAGGGAAGAAGATGCAAGGAAAACAGCAGCAATTCATTAATGAAATGAAGACATGCAAAATAATTAGGCTTCTAACAACACACTAGATAACAAAATTAACCCCTTCATTTTCTTCCTGTTACATGCAGCCAAGCGCTTGTGAGTTATGTGGGATGATACAATGGGTCTTTTATTTTCTCTTCTTGAAAGAGATAAAGTGTGCATTTATCTTCTGCAAACAAAAAACCCAGTTACTATATATGAATGTTTTGTGCTTTTCTTTTAAATTAGTTTCCAGATGACGTCAATTCCATTAATCTAACAAATGGCAAGTGAAAGAGTTAATTACTACATACCCTAAATGGTATACAGTAACTTGTGTAATTAATAATATTGGAACTAAGGGGCTCATCTAATTCAATGAAGGGGTAAGCCTTCCATTACTTGATTAGGGATGGTAGTCAGAAGGAGTAAGGGCCTTTCTTTTAGCATATCTTGCTTTTTATATGTGTGTCACAGTGTCTCCAGATATCAATCTGCTTGCTTTCTCACTTGGAGCAGCCGAGGGAAAGTAAATTGGACTATGCAATACATTAAGGAAACTTGGTGGAAATGACAGAGTTGGTTCAGGCAACACAACAGAGAAGGGAGCTGGGAGAAGTTAAGACTGAGCCTCAGGTTTACAAACAAGGGGACATTCAGGACTCATTCAAGTCAATGCTAAATTTGGCTTGGGAAGTAACAGATAAAGATAAGATAGTTGTAAACTCTGAATAAACAATAGGACTCAAACTGAAGAATCTTAGACACGCTCAGTGCAGCAACTGGGAGGGACAGGAGCAGGAGGTGGAACTGGTAGGAGTTGAGAGGCGGGCCTAGAACAAAAGAATGCTAGTGTGTTTCTGTGTGATTGTCTGTGAGCTGTATAAATACTTTTTTTTCTTTGCAGTACACCTGGCTATTCCAGAAGGCACCTGTTAGTTTTCTACTGCAATAATAGAACTTCTGTAATTTATAATCTCGTTCCTGATCATATTTGGGAAACAAGGCGAGGAATATTTAAAGGAAGGCCTGCCTTAACACTTTTTAATAATTGTGAGTTTGAAGTTTGCAGACACGGAACCATCACAAAGCAAATATTTTACTATCTCCGCCATCAATTATGGACAATTTTGGAGTATTTGGATTTTGGAATTCCAGGTAAGGAATGCTCATCTGAAATTCTGAAATCTGGAATTTGGAAAACGTGGGTCTGGATTTGCTATAAACAAAGCTTTAGGCAGAGCAAGAACTATGGTTAAGTCTCCTAGTGCCAGCCCTATCAGTAGGTAAAAAGGGACAACTACCTCTGGTAGCAGATTATGATTATGATGAAAAACTGACAAATACAGTCAGTTCTCCATACTCACAGGTTCTGTATCCACAGATTCAACCAACCATAGCACAAATATAATAACAGTAATAATAATTGGATTGCTGTGAGTTATCCAGTCTGTATGGCCATGTTCCAAAACCATTCAGTCCAGAAAACTCACAGCAACTCAGTGATTCTGGCCATGAAAGCTTTGACAACACAGTAGTAGTTGTCATTTATAGTAGTAACAACAACAGCAACAACAAGAAGAACAACAAGAAGACTTTTATTTCTTACCCACCTCCCCTCATGGCTCATACGAGTTATCGAATATATATTAATGCAAAAAGCAGCACTCAGTATTGTTGCTCTGAACACTACAATGATGTGTAGACATACCCTGCTTTAGCCTCCTACCATTTCACAGATACTCAGGCTCTCTCTGGCACTATTTTGTTGTTTGCCATTTAATATGCCATTGTATATAAAAGATCATGAGCTTCTATAGATTTCGTATCCATGGGGGGATGTGGAACCACCTTAACAGATACTAAGAGCCAACTGTAATTTAATTGTCATTCTTATAGTTTTCAAGGAGGAGAAATGTATACTGAGATTTTCTTCCTCACGTGTGCTAGATGCTTAGTGTCTTAATTTGTGGGGTTTTGTACAGGCCCCGAAGTCTACAGAAGTTGACAGGCAAGATGAACAAACAACAAACTTAGACATCCAAAGTATATAATGTGCTTGGCTAGATAAGCAGCAAGCAGTGTGGATTGGAAGTGTACTACAAAGCTTTCTTGGAGGGATTTGCAAAAGAGACAAAGAAGTGCTAAAGATCCAGATCTTGACTGGACAAAGCCCCAAGCTGAAACCTACCAAGAGAAGCCAAAAATCTATGGCCTGAATTCTGTTGCTAGTCTTACTTCAAGTAAAACCACCAAATCAATAAAATTACATATATATTGACTTACCATTTAAAATTCATTTAATAAGTCTTCTCTAGCTGGGACTAACCAACAAGATTTCAGTTTATATTTTTTATTATGAGGATTCCTACGTTGATAGAGCTAGTCAGAGGTGATGAGAGTGACAACTCCAGATGTTGTTGAACTGCACACTACATCATCACTCACTGTAATCACTACAAGTAGTGAGACTTGCAATCCAGGCAAATTAAATGGGTTATGTTTTGCCTACACCTGCAGTACAGTATGACAGGATGTTGGGAGATTTGGAAAGAATGTCAGAAGTCATCTTTTTTTTTTTTAAAAAAAAGGTGGGATTCTACATGTCAGTGACAGATGACAAGAAAGATTAAGGGCTTTGGTGATAATATTTCATAATTTATAAAATGGAGGCATTTATTCTGGCATGATGGTTATGCTTTTATAAACAATTGGTCAGTTGGATTAGCACCAAATATTTGATAAATTTGTGTTGGTGATATTGTTTCAGGTTCAGCTGACAAGCATTAAAATTAATATACTTGGGTGCAATTCCTGAGGTAGCAACTATGTTCATTGCTATTGATTAAATGAATTTTTAAAAGACAAATGCTTTTTGAAATGTATAGATTTTATTATTTTTTATTTTATTTATGGAGTGGTGGTAGTATATTACTTGCCTGGCCCTGTGCCCCTCTTTACAACTCATTAAACTAAGTGGGTGTTATATGCACCTACTGCCTAGAAAACTCTTGGATTTGTGGATAAATATTACTAGCTCGTGGATTAGCGCCAGACATTCTCTCCCCTGTTGAAAACAGAGTCTATATAGTTCTTCAACATTTAGGTGTATAAAAAATAATAAGTGCCAACCAGTTTGTCCAGACTAACTCTACACCTCTCAGAGGGAAAGCCAGTCCAAGATATTTTGTTCCTGGAGTGGAGGAGCAAATAGTGTGCCCTGCTCAGTGAGATTAAGTTACATAGTGGCTGAAGGTGAGGTGGATAACTGCATAGAGGCAGGGGCCAGTTCCCCTCAACACACCTGCCACCCCCATAGCACCCCAAATACCCATTTGCCTCTGCAATCCCTCTCAATGGTGTCAGCAAGTGACATTGTGTCACTTCATGAGAGGAACTAGAGAGGAAAACAGAGATATTTAGGCAATATCTCCCAAAGCAGTTGCTCTACTCTGAACTCAAGAATGGAAAATGGAGTGTTGGAGAACAGGAAAAGAGATTTAAAGATGGGTTCAAAGCCAACCTTAAAAACTGTGGCATAGACACCGAGAACTGGGAAGCCCTGGTCCTTGAGTGCTCTAACTGGAGGTCAGCTGTGACCAGCAGTGCTGCAGAATTTGAAGAGGCATGAATGGAGGGTGAAAGAGAGAAAGGTGCCAAGATGAAGGCGTGTCAAGCCAACCCCAACTAGGAAACTGATGCCCTCACTGCGAGAGAACATGCAGATCAAGAATAGGGCTCCAGAATGACCTACATACTCACTGCCAGGACACTGAACTTGGAGGACAATCTTATTTGGACAATGAGGAATCACCTAAGTAAGTAAGTATGAGTAGCATACAGTCCTTCTTCTTGTGCTTTTCCTCTTAGAACTGTAAATATACAAGATCTGTTTCATGAGTGCATATTGGAACCCAAGCCAACATAGGAATATGTGGGTGAGTGGCAATGATGGAGGATGGATGAGTAAATAAGTTTTAAAATCACCAAAGTTGTCCAGAGAAGACCAAGATTTACATCTAATGCTACATGGCATTATTTCTCTTTAATGGAGAAAATGTTTGCTGGGCAAGTCAGTATTTTCATGTGGGATTTTTTTTCTTGATAAAAATGTACACAATTCATCCAGTTTTTCCCTTAAATGGTTTTCTATTGACTGTTTTATAGAGTGATTCTTCTGGGCATTAGTATGCTGAAAGATCATTACCACTGTATATCACTCACAATTGGTACCATCACAGTCCCAGAAGAAGGAAAATGAAAATTCTCCTCAACTAAATTTTTTCCCTGCAATAAAATTTCCCAGTGGAGTGACACCTGGAAACTTTACAATAGTGTCATTTCAAATGGTGATGTCCCCCACTACCACCATTAATATCGTAGTATTGCTATAGTTTTGTCACAAATAATTCATTACAAAATAACATCAGTAAAGATGGATTCCTGTCTGATGCAGCTTGCTATCAAAATCCCGGAAAGGGATGGGAAGGTAACAAAGGGAAACAGGAATGAAGGGTAACAGGGTTTTTAAAAGTAGTTACATTGATGTACACCATAACCTTGCCCATTGAGTGTAATGGGACTTACTTCCATTAAGTGGGTACAGTTTTGAAGCCAAACTAAAGAATAATATATTAAATCAATGGCTTTACCTTTCCACAGTGATGGGATTGTGTGCTTTTGTGAGGCAAAAAGTTATGTTCATGCTGTTGGCACAATCTCCCATGTCAAACAAACTTTTGCTGAGGAGCCAGACTAAATGTGCCAAACAGCTACTTAGCAGCAGTAGCAGCAGTTGTGTGGGATGACACTGACCGAGAATCTCTCAAAGCCAAAGGCAGAGGCACCAAAACTAATGCTTGGTAGCCCTGCACAGATGGAGGCATAGTATGCCTTCTTTTAAATATATTATAGATTTTTAAAAACCCTATGATGAGACAATCCGAAATGAAACAGGTGATTATTTATTTATTTATTTATTATTCAAACTTATATGCCGCCACTCCCCTGGGTCCCTGAGTGGCTTACAAGAATGGCTAAAATCTAACACAATTTAAAAACAATTTAAAACAATTTAAAAACAGCAATATTAAAAATCAAAGGCCTGTCGAAACAGGTATGTCTTACATGCCCTGCGGAAAGCTGATAAGTCCTGCAAGGCACGGACTTCAGGTGGCAGAGTATTCCAGAGTGATGGTGCCACTGCTGTAAAGGCTCTGCGTCTGGTTGCTGTTAGACGCAAGGTCTTGACACTGGGAATTTTCAATAGATCTTGATCCTCAGAACGGAGGGATCTCTGGGGTTGGTAGGGGGTGAGGCGGTCCCAGAATTGAAGTGATGGTCCTCCACCACCAACTCCGCAGGACTCGCCACATTGTCCGGATGCCCGACCACCATCTCCCAAAGCAGTTGCTCTACTCTGAACTCAAGAATGGAAAATAGATTGTTGGTGGGAAGGAAAAGAGATTTAAAGATGGGCTCAAAGCCAACCTTTAAAATTCTGGCATAGACACTGAGAACTGGGAAGCCCTGGCCCTTGAGCACTCCAGCTGGAGGTCAGCTGTGACCAGCAGTGCTCTAGAATTTGAAGAGGCATGAATGGAAGGTGAAAGAGAGAAATGAGCCAAGAGGAAGGTGTGTCAAGCCAACCCCGACCTGGTGCCTTCCACCTGGAAACCAATGCCCTCACTGTGGGAGAACATGCAGATCAAGAATAGGGCTCCACAATCACCTATGGACCCACCGCCAGTACACTGATCTTGGAAGACAATCCTACTCAGACAACGAGGGATCGCCTAAGTAAGTAATGCCAGAAAATGAAGCTCCCAAGTTAAATGGTACTCAGCAATATACTAGGGCACAGTTGAGGACATCTACAAATAATTGTATGGTTAATAACGCAACTGGGCTGAAATTATGTTAAGCTGTTGAGATGATTTAGAGGTCAAAGGAAAGGGAAAGACTGATTCCAGGTGGATACCTTGATCAGGGAAGGTGCTGATTCTGAAAGTTCTGTGCTAAGCAGTTAATGATAGGGTGACTTGGAGGACTCTCATTCACAAAGTCGCCAAAGGTCCAAGTCAACTTTACAACAGTTAACAACAACAATTAAACTATACATTCTATTGAAGAATTCCCAATGGAGGATTTTGCAGGAAGAAGGAGAGATGAATATATGAGCCTTCTACTGAATTATATTGTGGATTTATCTAGAACAATGTTTTATGCTGACTGTTGACAAAAGCAATTTAGTGTCCCAATAAGGGATTTTTCTAAGTACTAGCTACCAGATCATTTCTACAGCTAAAGATACTTGGCATTGAATTTCAGGGTTTTTTTTCCACTTCAGGCGTGTGCTCAACCACCAAACTAAATTTAGAGCACTGGTCCCCAAGACTAGTAAAGACTGTTACTAGTTCCATATCTTGGTGAATGTCAGTAAATAAGAGTTGTCCCAACTATTGGATATATCTGTCCCACACTCTAAGACCTGCAGAGGGCACTGCATGACCAATTGAGTGATTGCTAGCAGGCATCAGAGGGAAGGTAGGCTATCAGAATATATGCAGGAGATGGACAAAGGGAAACAAGAAACTGTTTGGAAGCAGAGTCAGAAAGCTTCCAGTGTATACATATGGAAACCCTTGTACAGCCTTCTCGATCCCAAATGCTGGACAACGAAACAACGAAAACAGACAACGAAAAAAATGAATTGGAATTGAATCAGTATGAAATTACAACATTCGATGAAAAAACTGCTTTTTATTCTTGTTGATCCTGAGCCTGTTGGCTTGCTTGAGCGCCAAGACTTTGTTAAATGTTCAAGTTGCATTTTAATAAGCAAAGAAAAAGATAATTATTGTGGATAAGTGACTGTAACAAAGAGAAATATTTATTAGAAATACTGATAATAATTAATGGACAGAGTGATGGAAACACTTGGATGGAAAAACTTGCCTACCGACCGTTTGACATTGGGATACATAAGAAGTGTATGCTTAAACACTAAACTCTAACAATGCTTTCTCACATGAATGGCAACATTACAATTTCATGTAAATAGATTTCAAATCTGTCATAATAAGTCATAATGAGAAATATGTCATACATAAAGAATTTAACTCAAAGCCAGGGGCCATTATAACCACAGTCTAACTGCAGTTTCATTAACTCAGTGGGGCCAAGCACACCTTAGCATGACAGTATTGAAAGTCTAGATATCCAGAATCTACAACTGGAATACTCAGGAAGACTACTAACTTATGTTATGCATTTGCAATAACATACCAAAGTAAGGTCTTAACAATAGCAAGGAAGCCTGTGCTTTGCATAGTGGAGATCCCCCATCCAGGTAAAGGGAACAAGAAGCACGTGATTTTAAAAACCCCGAGATCCTGGAAGCCAAGTAGCAGTCAAAGGAGATAAGACTAAGCTGCCGTATATTCTGGCATATAAGATGACTGGGCATATAAGATGACCCCCAACTTTTCCAGTTAAAATATAGTTTGGGATATACTCACTGTATAAGACTACCCCTCTTCCAACACACACCAAATAAAATTTTTAAAAGCATCAGATTTGATTTCAATATGGTAATTTTCCTATTACTGTCCCTCCTTCTCTGCCTCTTAGATCTCGCACCTGCATACCTTCACCACTTCACTGCAGTCTTCAGGAGCGAGATCTGAGAGGAAGAGGTATGGTAATAGGATACAAGGGTGGTTCAGACAGGCAAAAGAGGTGTGTTTTTCGGGCCCAGAGCCACTCTATCTCTTTTTTCCATACCCCGGGTGCCCTGGATGCCTGCAGCTTGCTCCACCCTTCACTTACACCTTCCCGGTGAGGCACCCCTTCACCTCATCATCGGGACCGCATTAAGTCCACGAATCCTGATGAATGGATTTTCTTCTACCATACTTGTACAGCGTCACCCTTAATGCCTTCATACAGTCGCTGCATACAGCAGAGACATGGCCACTACCATTTTTTAGCTTCCCCCACCATATGTAGCAACTACAGATTCTCCAATCTGGATTGGAAGTTTCAGCACCCATTCTATAAGACGACTCCCGGGGTATAAGACTACTCCTGCACATAAGACAACTCCCCGCGCATAAGACCACTCCCGCGTATAAGACGCCTCCCACATATAAGATGACCCCTGACTTTTGAGAAGATTTTCTTGGGTTAAAAAGTGGTCTTATACGCCAGAATATATGGGTACTTTATGCAGGGATGGGCAATTTCCGGTCCTAGAGACATCATTGGACTCCACCATCTCTCACCACTGGGCTATGCTGGCTTGGACTGATGAGGATAGCAGTCTAAACAACAACTGAAGTAACAACATTCCAAAGTGATATCAAGTGATTTCCTATATGTGTCATATCTGCCTTACTTTCTTCATAATATTACTGCTCATAAAACCAAATGGTGCAAGATCATTATTTGCCCAATGTAAACACTGAACGTGAAGGTGAATCCAGGTTCTATGATACTCTAACCACTAGTTTTGCTCAATAACATTGCTTTATTTAGTCCAAGCAACTCAAATCAACTGTTGCAACAAAGACTACTGTACCCATCCATTACACAGTAACAGAGATCACCTTTGTATGAAAACAGAGCTGTATTATTTCATAGTTTTGAAAGCAACATAAAAAGGGAGGGAATAAAAGAGAGCGGAATTATTGCAGGCTCCATTTTGGAATCATTCTAAAGATCTGGGAATCAATTTTCTGCATTCAACATGACTCAGAAGGCCACATTTGTCTTAAAAAAACCAAACACTTCCTTGTTCATAGGTCAGCTTTGGGGGAAAACTTCTGGGCAAAATGAGATATGGAGAGCTCGGACAATTTGTTTCAAAGGAGAACCATTGTACAGTTTTCTCTCTTTTTCAGTTGAAGGAAAGTGTTTTCTTTATGATGGAAACGTGTCAAACATCTAGGAAATGTGTCAAACTTAAGGCCTGCAGGTGAAATCTGGCCTGTCATGTCATTTTATATGGTCCTCCAGATGCTGGACTACAACATCATGACTAGAGCTGATGGGAGTTGTAATGCAGTAACAATTGGTAGGCAGCAGTGAAGTTAGGATAGTGGGTTGTGAATTTAGATACAAGATTTATCGATATGATATGACGCCTGACTTTAAAAAGTCCTTCCCCCAACCTCAGAGCCACAAATGCTATTGGATTGCAATAACCATTATCCCCTGTCTGCATGGTGGGGGTTGTCATTCAGTAACACCTGGGGGAAAACTAAGCCTCAACTGCTATGTAAAAAAATTATAGTTGACCCTATTTATCCATGGATGCTTCAACAGCCTTTTAAAGATAGCTATGAGGCTGATGTGGCCCTCAAGGAAAATGGGTTTGACATCTTTGATATAGGATAAAGGTCCAGAAAGAATTCAGAACTACAAAATTGAGGGAAAGCCATATTTGTAGCACATGTGTTTCACACCCCTACGTTGGGGTTGTATGTTTTGTATACAATGAAGAAGTAACCAGTTGTGTGTTTTGATGATATGGAGCAAAAGGGCAAAGCCTATTTACAGTCAGATAGTTGGAAAGCTATGTTAGTGATAAGAGAAGTGAGCATTATTCAAAATGTTGTCTAACTCAGGTTTTAGCCAGTAGATAATAGAAATGGAAGCAGTTAGGTTTGTGGAGGTGGGGGGAAATCACTAAAGCCATGTTACATAATCCCTGTGAAAGAGCCTAAAGAGCTTGGCAGTAATCCAATGTTTTGGGTAACAGCAAGAAGTACAAAATTCCTATTCCAGAGACAACAATCTGCATGCCTTTGTTCTCAAGACACACAGAGCTGTGCGGATGACAGCCAAGAAAATACTAAAGCATGTTGTTGTGAGTAAACGTGAACAAAGACGATTCCACAAAGCAGTCATTCTTCTCCAATGGTAGCTAGGAAAGAACACAGTGGCATGCAGTCTGGGGCCCTTTCAGCCACCTCTTTCTATAGTTTTTGTAGCCATAACACAAAACACACACATGCACATTCATCATAAGAAGGGGGACACAGTTCAAGCTGCAAAATCAAAGCTGTGTACATTAAGAGCACAATATCTTTTTGCAGGTCAAAACACAAATCACATTTTTGTAGATGCCATAATTAGGGTTGTACAACAAGATATATACAAATATCTAAAACATTCAACATATTTTTAAACTGTCTCCTATGAACAAAACCACTCCAATTGCTTTCAGTGAATTCATTGCCACAAAACTAACTGCCTCAAGAGAAAGGTTATGAGTAGTTTCTTAACAATAGGCTTTGGTAGATTTCTGGACTGCTCCACTGTCTGCAGGTCTTAGAGCTTTAAGACATTTATCTAGTTTGTGAATATCAGTATAGTCATCTTTGATAATCACTTTTTATTTTGATGGTACAAGTTGAGCATCCCTTATTTGGAATTTCAAAATACTCTAAAATTGTCCACACAGATGGCTGAGATAGTGACACGCTTGAGGATGAATGCACAGAAACTTTGTTTCATGCACAAAACTGTGAAAAACATTATGTTGCCATCATATTATGTGTATAAGGTGTATATGAAGAATACATTAATTTGTCTTTAGACTTGGGTCTCATCTCCAAGAAATCTCATTATGCATTAAGTATTCCAAAATCTGGAAAAAAAAATCTGATGTATGGAACATTTTCCAATTGCCCAGCCTGATGTACGTATTTAAAATGGCATTACCCACACACAATTATGAATGATCAGCATATTTGAGAGAGGGCCAAGGATTGCAACATTAAGCTCCACAAAACAGTGTGGGGAAAACTTGTGGAAAGGAATCATAGAATCATGGAGTTGGAAGAGACTTTGTGGGCCAACCCCCTGCCAAGAAGTAGGAAAATCATTTTCAAAGCACCTCCGACAGATGGCCAACCAGCCTCTGTTTAAAAGACTCCAAAGAAGGTGCCACCACCACACTTCGGGGTGGAGAGTTCCACTGCTGAATGTTCAGGTGGAATGTCCTTTCCTGTAGTTTGAAGCAATTGTTCCGCGTCCTAGTCTTCAGGGCAGCAGAAAACAAGCTTGCACCCTCCTCCCTATGACTTCCTCTCACATATTTATACATACATGGCCATAATGTCTCCTCTCAGCCTTCTCTTCTGCAGGCTAAACATGCCCAGCTCTTTAAGCCACTCCTCATAGGGCTTGTTCTCCAGACCATTGATCATTTTAGTCGTCCTCCTCTTGATACCTTCCAGCTTGTCAACATCTCTTTTCAATTGCGGTGCCCAGAATGGGACACAGTATTCAAGGTGTGGTCTGACCAAGGCAGAATCGAGGGGTAGCATGACTTTTCTGAATCTAGACACTATACTCCTATTTATGCAGGCCAAAATCCCATTGACTTTTTAGTTGCCATGTGACATTGTTGGCTCATGTTTAACTTGTTGTTCATGAGGACTCCAAGATCTTTTTCACACATACTGCTGTCGAGCCAAGCGTTCCCCATTCTGTATCTTTGCATTTCATTTTTCCTGTCGAAGTGGAGTATTTTGCATTTATTCCTGTTGAACTTCATTTTAATAGTTGTGGCCCAATTTGGTTTCATCTGCAAACTTCACGATCATGCCTTCTAACTTAGTAGAGAAGCAACCAAGTGATGACAGAGCACACAACACCAAGAGTAGAGTGGGGAAAGGAAAGACATCGAATATTTTGGAAGGGGGCGTGGCACTGCAATTGTGTATTGTGCAAGTCCATTGTCTTAATATATGTAATGTGGCAAATTCATTCTGGGATGGTTTCAAAATGGTGGGTGGTTATGCACCAGTGAAGCAGTAGACTTTTTATCAATCTGGCAAAACATATTGGTGTGATAGTAATCCCTTTTTCAAATGTATTTATATATACAAATTGGCCTATGCATGTTGTATTCAAATCTTTACATCACCTGGCCTCTTTGGCCATGGAAGAATAATCTTTTGGGAGATGATTCTTCTTTGGTCACTTTATTTCCCCAAGAGACAACATACCTATAAACTTTTTGTAAGCTCTTGTCAGCCCTAGAATGTTTCATTAAAATAACTTGTTTTATTACATGAATGGTTATATAGCCCTGCCATTGTCCTGTAAGCAGGCTGCCGAAGAAGAGAGAACCAAGTTGGTTTGAGAAGTTGAGAAATGCAATGCATTACATGTCCAACCTGTTAGTTCTGAACTAAATTGCTTTATTATTCGGAATGCTTTAATGTACCTAGTTTTTAGCAGTGGTGGTGCAATGAGTTAAACTCTTGTGCCAGCTGAAATGCTGACCTGAAGGTTGGCAGTTCGAATCCTCAAGGTGGGGTGAGCTCCTGTCTGTCAGCTCCAGCTCCAGCTTCCCATGCAGGGACATGAGAGAAGCCTCCCACAGGATGGTAAAACATCCAGGTGACCCCTGAGCAATGTCCTTGCAGACGGCCAATTCCCTCACACTAGAAGCAATTTATAATTTCTCAAGTCTCTTCTGACATGAAAAAAAAAATGCTTTATATATTTAGTGGACAGAAACAAATGACAGCTACTTAGTAATTATTTTTCTTTGCAAAAACTAAGGCAGACCTAGGTTATATTACAAAGGATAATGGTAGTCCTTTCCATGTTATAACTGTAACTGTTGCAGTTACTTCTCTAGTTAAAATGGATATGGCTTCACTGTTTAGTTTTATTTGGCACCAGAGTCTAACATTGAATAGCCGAATGATTCTTTTAAATAATCAAAGTAGAAGTAACAGTTGAAGGCCCAATAATTATTTGAATAACAAAAAATACAAATGCTTTCTAAAAATTACTATATGATTAGCATACTAGTTTGAATGGGATTTGGAATGTAAGTAATTACCTCTTAAAAGCACATCACTGCTTTTGCCATGCTGCTGTTTTTTTGTTGGGAAACACACCTGATAATAACATACATCTCACTATAATGAGAAAGACCATGACAGGAGTGCTGTGTTCCTGTTCACTCTGTTATTATTGATAGGTAAATTCAAAGTCCCAATTCCTCCCACCTCATGCTCCTCTGTATTTAAACTTTGCATAGACTGGGTAGTTCTTCAGATGGAGAATAAGACACTGCTATCTGGCAGTCTTTCAGTTGCAGGTCTTTCTTCTGGAATGTAGGTCACATGAGTTGGAATCATATTGTGGTACCATGCTGGCATAAAGATACTTGCACTTTGTCAGTGGTTGTGTAATTGTAGTCATTTCACAATTGTATACACATAGTTCTCTCAACTTTACTTGGTGAATGGTGAATGTTTGAATTTTTCATAAATGGTGGAGCTCAAGATCTTGACATGACACAAACTGTTACATTGACTGCCAGCATATATTTACATTTCACTAAAAGTGTATAGGATCTTGGTATCATATCTATACCAAGGTATGACTTCCGCGTGGGCACACAGAAGACTGGACGACTTGAAAGTCGCTGAACAGATTGTGCTCTGGCACCACAAGATGCAGAGCCAACCTTTAGAAATGAGGCTACAAAGTGGAGTCCATGACATGTGTGTATGGAGAAGAGCAAACCACAGACTACCTATTACAATGCAGTCTGAGACCTAGCACATGCACAATGGACAGCACCAGAGTTACTACAAGTGGCCAGCTACTGGTCAAAGGATATTTAATATAATGCCAAGTTTTTTAACTTTGTTTTTTTTAAAAAAATACATTACAACTGTGTCCTTTGTTTGCTTCTGATATAATACCTATCTTATGCTATGTGTACCTTGGCCGTGCCATTTCCCTGTTGCCAAGACTCTGTCTCTAGGGGTAGGACCAAGCCCACATGGCTGTGGGACCTGTCGTAAACATCAATCAACTACACCACTTTCCGGGTGTTTAAAAATAGTAAACATTTTGTGTCACTAGCAAATAAATTTGAGATTCTTTTGTGATGATATCTTATGAGGAGAGAATGCTGTATTGTTTTCCTCTGAACCATCAATCTGATTTTCCATTCAGCCCTGATATCTCTATCCCTAATCTTAATAAAGCTTCTAATCAGGAGCATGATGTTTTATGTTCTAATAACCAAAGGGTCTTTCTCTTCTCTGACTGAACACACTTTCATGCTACATGCTTAAACTGAAAGGGAGATAAGGAGAAAACAAACTGAATTTTCTTGGTAGTGACAGAGTTAGCTAGCAGTTCCCCCTTTCCAAGGAGGAAATTAAATTGCAACTGTTTCAGTTTCCCTCTGGAGAGAGGGTGAAAGGAAAAGCAGTTGCAGACACAAGGAAATTCATAGGCTAACTTTCTTTTCAAGGATGTCCAAGTGCATTTCTATTGGCTTCAGTGATTCTCAACCTGTGTTTTGGCCTATAAGTCCCAGAAATCCCAACCAGTTTACCAGCTATTAGGATTTATGGGAGTTGAAGGCCAAAAATCTGGGGACCCACAGGTTGAGAACCACTAGGCTAGATCATGAGAGCCAGTATGGTTTAATGATTTGAGTCCTGGAGTGGGACTTTTGAAGACCATGGAAACCCATGACCATACTCTCAGACTCAGAGGAAAGCAATCTCAGAAATCTTGCCAAGAAAATCTTATAGTAGGTCCATCTTAGAGTCATTGTAACTAGATGACTTCAAGGCACACAAGAAAATAATGGTCTGGATCATTGCTGGAAATCTGATCCCCTTTAGACAGTCTTGAGTTACAGCTCTCATATTTACAATGAGAAGAACTGCAGCCTAAACACCATCAGAAGAGCCACCGGGCTTTTACACCTGGGCAAGTTGGACTCTTGGTGTGTTTCAGCAAGACTAATCTCTGTGTTTCTCTTTACTTTTGCAATATCACTGGGATCTTTTTCTGGTATATGTGCTCAAAGGTGCAGAAATAGAATAATTGTTTTTATTATAATTGCTTTCTCAGGAATTAGAAAGAAACTGTAGGTGTGCAAAACCATTTCCACTTTGCAACAGAAATGCAAATCTCTTATTTTTAATGAATATGACAATAATGAGACTTGGTGATGGAGTCTGATTTTAATATCTCCATCTTTAATAGCAAAGCAATGGCAAAGTTTCTTTGTCAGCCCAAACTCTGTTACCACAAAGCTATACAATATTTAAGAACTGGACTTAGCATGTAACTTACCTTCCATGTCACCTTCCTGTACTTACTGGTGAAACATTTTAGCCTCCTGTGTATTCTTGTTTGTGTCTACTAGACAATGGCGCAGCGATGAAGAAAGAAGACAAGGGTCTAACAAGATAAGAAAACTGAAAGAGTCACAGATTTTCTCTGATTTGTACATATGCATTAAAAAAATTAGAGATGGACAGAGCCAAAATATGGGTAGAAATAAAAATTATCTCAAAATAAAATGCTCACAATTTCAGAGAACTCTCTCTTTTCCAATGAAACAGAACTGGACAGAAGCATCAAAGAATGTAAATGAATGAGGGTGGAAATAGTCATAAAAGCAAATTGTAACCTCAGAGCAGATGACAGTAGCCCTCCTGGGTTAAAATGCTGCTGCTAAATGCCAGCACACTGAATTGCCTTGTATCGTAGAGACTTGGTTGGTTGAGGCAAGGGTCTAATGTTTGTCATCTTTGTGCACCATGTTTCTCTGTGAAATAGCTGGTGAGACCCAGATAGGGGCAAGTAGAGATGCTATGGTCTGTCTTTCAGGTTTGATTATATCTATTTCAAGGTGAGGAGTTGCGACAGAATAATACTTGGTATAACAGTGACCCCACTACTGAACAGTGAGTCATCTGTTATCTGTTGTGGTTGGTGTTAGAGTGGTATAAGGAAACCCTGTTTGTGGTACCAGTGGACTTCCATGCTGAGGAAAGGGAGCACAATGGTGAGGGATAGATATATGTAAAATAATTTTAAAAATTAAAAAAAGAAGCTCATGGTTAATTGGACAACAATGAGTCTTTTTCAAGTGGTATCTAGCCCCACTTATGCTACTAGGCATACTCTTGACTTTATATTTTGCACACAATGGTGATGTTAGTATTCCATGTTAGTATTTATGTTGTCATGAATAGATCACAGCCTGGTTAGCTTTCAACTCTTGGGACCCAGAACATATGAAAAAGTGGGGAACCAATTAGGAGATCCACTCTAAGAAGCTTCCTGCAGGCTCATGGGAATTTTCTTGTCACCTCAGCAGGTGAGTCTGTCAAAGCTCCAATTGAAATGGAGAAATGATCAAGGTCATGAGTGTGCAAGTACATGATCACAACAAAAATTGTTGTTATCATGTAATGAGTGTTTGAGCTAATTAATCCATTTTAGTCAGCATTTCTAAACCTGGGGGTTGGGATCCCTGGGGGAGTCATGAGTGGTGTGTCAAGAGGGGTCGCCAAAGACAATAAAAAACATATTTCTGATGGTCTTAGGAAAAAAAATTGGTCCAGATCAATCATTGTTTGAGTCCATAGTGCTCCCTGGATGTAAGTGAACTACAACTCCAAAACCCAAGGTCAATGCTCATCAAACTCTTCTAATATTTTCTGTTGGTCATGGGAGCTCTATAAATCCCAGCAACTATAACTCCCAAATATCAAGGTCTATTTCCCCCAAACTTCACCAGTTTGGCATTTTGAGTATTTGGGCATATTGAGTATTTGTGCCAAGTTTGGTCCAGATCCATCATTATTTGAGTCCACAGTGCTGGATGGATGTAGGTGAACTACATCTCCAAAACTCAAAGTCAATGCCCACCAAACCCAGTATTTTCTGTTGATCATGGGAGTTTTGTGTGCCAAGTTTTGTTCAATTCTATTGTTGGTGGAGTTCAGAATGGTCTTTGATTGAAGGTTAACTATAAATCCCTGTAACCCCAACTCCCAAATGACAAAATCAATCTCCCCAACCCCACTAGTAGTCAAATTTGGGTGTGTCAGGTATTTGTGCAAAATTTGGTCCAGTGAATGAAAATGCATCCTGCATATTAGATATTTACATTACAATTCATAAGGGTAGCAAAATTAAAATTATGAAGTAGCAATGCAAATAATTTTATGGTTGGGGTCACCACAGCATGAGGAACTGTATTAAGGGATCATAGAATTAGGAAGGTTGAGGACCACTGTTTTTAGTAGTAGCTAGCTACACCTGATCTGTTTAGAGCGCAGGGCATAAAGTCATTGTGTATGTGCACCACATGTCTAGTAAAATTTATCTTGGAACAATATTTATCATAAAATTGTACACATGCATATGAAAACAGGAAAGAGTAAAACTGAAGAATCATGTGTAGAACCACATTGCAAATCAGAATCCATGCCCCATCTTTGATAATTGTGTTTGTTTTTTTATATATTTTTAAAAGAACAGGAAGGAGTCAATCAAAATCTTTCATTTTACATGTGTATGTGAGAAGTCTCTGGCATTCTACTGATGCCTTTTAAGCTGATATCCAAGTAGGTCTCTTAAGCATGGTAAACACTTCCTTGCATATCATAACTATTGTATGATGGAAATCCCAAAGGTGAGAGAACCCTAATGCATTATTACATATAATGACAGGCAAATCACATGACTTTTTAATTTAAATGCATCCAAATGAGTGTAATTCCCCTTGGAAATCTAACCATTGTCCAATTATACTAAGTTCATTTAAAGAGACTTCTTCATGCATGGGATTTGTCTGAGGTGTTTGAATGTGAAAGTCATACAAGTAATGATTAGGTTTTTATGAAATTAGATGAATAGAGTTTCCTCCAAGTCCCTTGAAATGTCATTGTGAAGATCAGGTATCGTGGTTATTTTTTTTTCCTGTCTTGCATTGGATTCCTCTATGTTGCCCTATTATGCCTGGAATAAAGGCTACCAGAGTGGTTTCATCCATGTGCTTTGTTTCATTCACAAGATTCTAGCAAATATAGGAAAAAGCATTAAGAAAAAGACATTTTGGCATTGGTGGAATATGTATTTTCTCTCCCTGTTTTTCTCCTAGCCGTCACTCCCTTGTTCTCACTTCTTCATTCTTAAGTGAATTTAAAGCAAAAAAAAAAAAAAATTAAAAAGCCAAGATGCAATTAACCTTAAGAATAGACAAGCATCTCGAGTTCTGAGGATTACCTGGGAAGGAATCCCACTGAAGCATTGCAGCACACCAAAATACTTGGGAGTTACTCTGCACCATGCTCTGACTTACAAGAAGCATTGCTTGACTATCAAGCAAAAAGTGGGTACTAGAAATAATATCATACGAAAGCTGACTGGCACAACCTAGGGATCACAACCAGACACAGTGAAGACATCTGCCCTTTTGCTTTGTTATTCTGCTGCTGAATACACATGCCCAGCATGGAACACATCTCACCATGTTAAACAGTGGATGTGGCTCATAATGAGACATGCCACATTATCACAGGGATGTCTACGTCCCACACCACTGGAGAAATTATACTGTTTACCTGGTATTACACCACCTGACATCCACCAGGAAGGAGCAGCCTATAATAAAAGGACCAAGGTAGTGACATCTCCGTCGCATCTTCTGTTCAGATATCAGCCAGCACGTCAACACTTTAAATCACGAAATAGTTATCTAAGATCTACAGAGATACTCATAGGAACACCTCAGCGAGAGTCCAAAAGTGGCAGGCTAAAACCCGGAACCTCAACCCATGCTGATACCAACTGAGAGACTCCCCACCCCACCCCCGGCACACAGAAGACTAGGCGATTTGGAAGGCGCTGAACAGACTGTGCTCTGGCATCACAAGATGCAGAAATAACCTTTAAAAAATGGAGCCACAAAGTGGAGTTCATGACATGTAAGTATGGAGAAGACCAAACCACGGACCACCTATTACAATGCAATCTGAGCCCTGCCACATGCACAATGGAGAACCTTCTTATAGCAACACCAGAGGCACTCCAAGTGGCCAGTGTCTGGTGAAAGGGCATTAAGTATAATGCCAAGTTAATAATAATAATAATAATAATAATAATAATAACTTTATTTTTTCTTCGTGGTCTCTGCGAATGCACACTTGTGGAGAGACTGCGCCTGCGCGGGCTCCAACGGAAACTTCTACATTTTAAAACTTTCAAGTTTTGGCGGTAACCCCGCCCAGCCCCGGCAGGGGATAAAAGGGCGCCCCGCGCACACCGATCCAATTCCTTTTTTTCCGCCGCACGGCTCGCTTCGATACTTCTAGTTGGATAGAGTTTGGATAGCTTCTCGTCAAAGTTTTTTCTCGAGTTGTTTGACTGGATTATGTCAACAACTCGTTTCAAAAGATGCGCGAATTGTCCGAAGAAGATCCCTGATTCGGACAAACACGCTCTTTGCCTTTTGTGTCTCGGTGAGGCACACATTACTTCTTCGTGCCGTCATTGTCAATCGTTGACGGCACAGTCCCGTAAAAATCGGGTCCACCGGCTTTGATACCTTCTGTATCAGCAGACGTTGGCTCCGGTACCTTCAACATCGACATCGGCGTCGACGTCGGCTGCAATATCTAGGCCTTCGACATCAGCTTCGACGTCGAAGGCAGCATCGACACCAAGACCTGTTGGTCCATCGGCGGAGGCCGAGTCTCGCCAGACAAGGGCGAAGAAGGCTGCACAGAAGAGGCCGAGAGCAGCTATGTCGACAACCTCTAAGGCTTCGGTGTCGACAGCTTCCAAGGCTACAAAGCCTACGAAGCAGAAGGCTCCTTGCACGGTCACGACCGAGACCGTACGCATCCGGCACTCTTCCACCAGTTCTGTGGCGTCGGTGAGATCGATCAGGTCCACGAGGTCGACGTCAGCGACTCCGCCATCTTCCACGGCGGTTCGTATTGCCTTTCGCCGGTCTCAAGAGGAGTCTCGGCGTGCCTCCACCTCTTCCTCCGTCCCGCCCACCCCGGGCAAGTAGGTGTCGAAGACAGCTCAGCCGCCGGCAAAGAAGAAGAAGACGATGCCGCCTCCATCCTCGTCTTCTTCTTCTTCCCGAAAACAAACCACCGCCTCCTCGGCCACCTCGTCGGCGAGGTCGTCGCCTGTGCAGCCGGTCGAACCCCAGCCGGCCCCTCAACCTACCCAGGAGCCGCAGCCCTTGCCAGAGCTGCCGTCGGAGCAACCCGAGTCCCCGGTGATTTCGGTGGACACGGTGATCGAGGCACCAACTCGACATGTGACAGCCAGACAGGAGCTTTTCCCGTCGGTCGCGACCTTGACAACTGTGACGGCAAGACAGGAGACTTCTCCAGTGCTGGAGACTCCGGAAAGGGGCAGACAGACTATGAGACTGGCCGTGGCCCGTGCCAATCAGGCTTCAACCTCGAAAGCCCCTCCAGTGGCTCCGCTGCAGTGCCTGAGTAGGGATGTCTCCTCATCCCCTCCCCCTCAGTCAGTGGCAGCTGATGACGAAGAAGAAGATGGCGAGTTGCCGGGATCAGTACACTCGGGGTCCGTGTTGTCTCTCGGGATCGAGAGATCACCCACTCACGACGCCTATGAGGCTGACCCTCCATCTCCTACTGACAATGTCCGAGCCTTTGCAGATCAAATGGCTCGTATGGCTGAAGCACTGGGCCTAGAGGTCAAGCAGACTTCCAAGGCAGTGCAAGACCCGGTGTTTAAAAGGGTGCAAGCGGAATCCCCACCTGCTCCTCTTCTGCCCTTCCTTCCCTACCTCCTGGAAGTGATCCAGGGCTCCTGGAAGACCCCTTCCTCCATCCCTCCAACCTCTAAAAAGATCGAATCTTGGTATAGAACGGACGATGAGGGCTTGGAGTGGCTGAAACACCATCCCGACCCTAACTTGGTGGTCGTGAAGGCGGCTCAGGGGTTCGGAAGGCAATCGTCGGCGCCGTCCGACCGTGAGGGGAAGAGATTCGATGCAGTAGGCAGGAAGCTATACTCCGGTGCCCTCCTGCTGGCCCGCATGGCCAATTATGGCGCTTGTATGGGCGCATACCAACAAATTCTTTGGGAGAAAGCAGCACCACTCTTCCAAAGAATGTCTGAAGAGGACCGCTCTGCCCTTTCCACCCTGGCTCAGGAGGCGAACTCTCTGGCGCATCACCAGATGCAGATGGCCAAACACACGGGAGACACCGCGGGCAAGATGATTGCTCACGCCGTGGCAATCAGGAGACATGCATGGCTCAGATCCTCTGGCCTCTCTACATCGTCAAGGCAGGTGATCGAGGACCTCCCGTTCGACGCCCTGGGACTCTTCAACGCGGGAACGGACGACAAGCTGAAGTCAAATCACGACTTCAAGACCTTGGCTTCGAAGTGTGGGTTCGAGAATCAGAACCAGGCGCAGAGGACCAGATGGTTCCAGTACAAACGCCGACACACGGTCCCGTACCGCACCATACAGTACCGGCAGCCTACCCGCCCTCTGCACGCCTCCCAGCAAACCCACCCTCAACAACCCCAGCAACAGAGAAGGCAGCACCAGCAGCAACGCTCCCGATCCCGCCAGGCCTCTGGAGGCAACCAAGCCAGGTGCCGCATTTGACGCCCTAATGGACGATACCGTTTGCTCTTTCGTTACAGATGTTGTTCCCATGTCCCTCCCGATGGTACCCACCCTCTTCCTTCCATCCGGCTCGACACCGTTCGGGGATCGCCTGACAAACTTTCTCCCTGCATGGGAAAATATCACCTCAGATGCGTGGGTTTTAAAGATTGTCGACGAAGGTTATGCATTGGAGTTCGAAGAGCTCCCACCAACGGGACAAATTGTCGATACCGAACCGTCCTCAGCCATTCTGAAGGAGGTCGAGACCTTGCTTCTAAAGGGGGCAATTTCCCCTCTCCCAGACTCTCAAAACCATCGAGCCTTCTTCTCCAGATACTTTACTGTCCCAAAGCCGGATGGCTCCCTCCGCCCCATCCTCGACCTCAGGGACTTAAACTCCTTCATCAAACCTCAAAAGTTTCGGATGGTGACGGTATCGTCCATTCTCCCGCTCCTCAGACATGGGGATTTCTTCGCGTCCGTCGATCTTCGAGACGCTTACTTTCATCTTTCCATCAGAAAGCATCACAGGCGCTTCCTGGCCTTCAGGGTAGCGGGACAGACGTACATCTTCAACGTCCTTCCGTTCGGTCTCGTAACGGCACCAAGGACATTTACCAAATGCATGTCGGTGGTCGCGGCAGCCCTCAGGAGGGAAAAAATCCGCATTTTCCCGTACCTGGACGACTGGTTGCTGGCAGCACGCTCCCCGGACCTTCTGCGACTCCAGGTGGCAAAGACGCTTTCCCTCCTCGAAGACCTCGGCCTCCAGCTGAACGAGGAGAAGTCCCATCTCGAGCCCACCACCTGCATAAAGTTCATCGGCGCCATGTTCGATTCTCTCTCCCAGACAGTCTTCCTTCCGGAAGAGAGGTTCAGGGCTCTTCGTGCCGAGGCGCTCAAAGTACGTCGATCCCGAGTGGTCCCCGCGAAGCAGATACAGATCCTCCTCGGGCACATGGCCTCCACGGTGATGGTGACACCATTGGCAAGGCTCCGCTTCCGTCCCCTCCAGAGATGGTTCTTGGACCACTTCAATCCCATGCGGGACAGTCCTACGAAACGCCTGCTGATACCGAAGTCGGTAAAGGACTCTCTAAACTGGTGGATGAACCGCCAGCATGTCTGCAGGGGCATTCTATTCCACCCAGAACCCCCGGCTGTCACAATAACGACAGACGCCTCGATGTTCGCATGGGGATGCCATACAGGAGATCTCTCAGTCCACGATCTCTGGTCTCCACAGGAGAAGCAGTGCCACATAAACTACTTGGAACTGCTGGCAATCTTCAAAGCCCTGAGGGCGTTTGCTCTCCTGGTCGCGGGGAAGTCGGTCCAGATCCTCACGGACAACATGGTGGCAATGTTCTATGTGAACAAGCAGGGAGGAACGGGCTCGAGAAAACTTCTCAAGCTGTCGCTGGAACTTTGGGACTGGTGTGTGGCCAGGTCGGTGTCGATAACAGCCTTGCACCTCCCGAGAGAGGTCAACGTCGAGGCCGACGCACTCAGCAGAACCAAGGCAACATCTCACGAGTGGAGGTTGAACCCCGACGAGTTGGCCAAGATCTTCAGGGATTGGGGCCTCCCGACCGCAGACCTCTTCGCGTCGCCGCAAAACGCTCAGCTTCCTCAGTTCGGTGCCCGGCTTGCTCCGAACACGGTACCGGGGTGTCTCGGGGACGCGTTCCTCCTAGACTGGTCGCGGCATCTGCTCTACCTCTTCCCTCCCTTCCCGCTCATCCCGAGGGTGATCGAGAGAATCCAGTCAGCGCAAACGAACTGCATCTTGATCGCGCCAGAATGGCCACGACAACCGTGATTCTCGGTCCTTCTCCAACTATCCGAGGGACGGATGAGACGCCTTCCACTTCGGCAGGATCTACTCTCCCGGGAAGACGGTCAACTTCTCCACCCCAACCTCGCTTCTCTGCATCTTTCGGCGTGGAGGATCCAGTTCTGAGGTCCCTGTGTCCAGAAGTCCTCCCGATCCTGGAGGCGGCTCACAAGCCAGCAACCAAAAGGTGTTACTCGGCGTGCCTTCACCGCTTCCAGGCCTTCCTCTCCGAGAAGGGCCTTGACGACCATCAGCCTTCGATACCGTCAGTCCTCTCGTTCCTGCTACACCTTACCGAACGAGGCTTGTCGTTGTCATCGCTCAAGTCTCACCTGGCAGCCATCTCTTGGCAGCTTCAACGAACAGGAGAGGCCTCCTTGTTTAAGGAGAGCTCCGTGAAGACCTTTCTGCGGGGTTTCATCAACCTACACCCCCCAGTCCGCTCCCCGACTCCGGGGTGGGACCTTGACCTTGTGCTAGCCCGACTCGCACAAGAGCCTTTTGAACCGATGACATCGATCGACCTGTGACTTTTGTCGTGGAAAGTAGCATTTCTTGTTGCTATCACCTCGGCCCGTAGGCCTTCGGAACTTGCAGCACTGCGTGTGGACGAACCATATTTTGTTGTCCACGAGGACAGAGCAGTCCTCCGTACCGACGTGAACTTCCTTCCCAAAGTTGTGTCTCCCTTCCACGTGAATGAAGACATTGTCCTTCCCTCGTTGTGTCAGTCCCCCTCCACCCCGAGAGAGAAAAAACTTCATATGCTCGATGTGCGGAGGGCTTTGCTTTGTTATAGGGACAGAACTGCTCGGTCTCGAAGGACTCAGAGACTGTTCGTGGCGTATGCCCAAGAGAAATTGGGCCTGCCGGTCACGGCGCAACGCCTGTCCCATTGGATCACCTCGGCAATCGAGCTTTGTTACCAGCTTGCTCGACAGCAACCCCCATTGGTTGTCCGGGCTCGGTCAACCAGGGCTATGGCGGCATCGACAGCCTTCCTTAAGGGAATTCCCCTGGACGCTATTTGCAAGGCGGCCATTTGGAAGAACCCTCAGACATTTGTCTCACATTACAGACTGAATACCAGGTGTACACCTGACATGGCCTTTGGGAGGGCGATTTTGGGATCGTGTCCTTCATAGGACCCAAAGATTTTTTCTTGTGCTGGTCGATACCGAGACTTTCTTCGGTACCGTACATTGTTATGAATGTTATTTACCATGTTCTACTTGAATTCAATTGTTTACCGGTGCCAGTGAATGTAATTGCACCTTTACACTTGATGCCTTACTGCCTGAGGCACAGGCAACCTTGCACTACAGCCTAATGGGGCTCACCACGGGTACTGTTTGTGTCGATATCGACGCCTTTTTTGCCTTGCTAATGTGTTTTGCACTTGTTAACAAAACTGTTTTTGTGTAACCACTTAATGTGCCCTCATTGCAATGAGTGTCTTCGGAAATCACCATGTGTTTTAATTCAAGGGTCATGAAACAGTTCTTATTGTTTAAGAATGCCCTCATTTATTGAGTGTCTTTCACTGTTAATTGGTCACCCTCACGTGACCGGGAGGATCATGTACTCCCATAAGTTTATGCACGGTACCCTTCTTCGGAAGTGATTGCAATCTCTTGTTTGGTAACTGTTTGCACTTAATAAAATTGTTTGGCCCTTGACTCGACTAGTCGGTTTGCATTTTTCCCGCCTCCGGGACCTGAGCTTGCTAGTCTCCACAAGTGTGCATTCGCAGAGACCACGAAGAAAAATGGTAGGTTACATACCTGTGACCATCTTTCTTCGAGTGGTGCTCTGCGAATTCACACTAACCCGCCCAGCCTCCCCTCTATGCAAACCTCCAATTTCTCGCTACCGTAGCGGCGTAGGAATTGGATCGGTGTGTGCGGGGCGCCCTTTTATCCCCTGCCGGGGCTGGGCTGGGTTACCGCCAAAACTTGAAAGTTTTAAAATGTAGAAGTTTCCGTTGGAGCCCGCGCAGGTGCAGTCTCTCCACAAGTGTGAATTCGCAGAGCACCACTCGAAGAAAGATGGTCACAGGTATGTAACCTACCATTTTGTATCCACCTCCATCTCCCAGAAGGGACTCGGGGCAGCTTACGTGGGGACAAGCCCGATCAACATAATTAAATATGCCACATTAAAATTCATAAACAGCATCATTAATCAAAATAAAACAAACAACAGCACAACACAATATAAAAACAACTATTGAACAAAAGCCAGCCTGAAATAACAAAACAACTTTCTTTGTGTTGTTAAATACATTACAACTGTACCCTCAGTTCGCTTCTGACACGATAAATAAATAAATTTCTTCTTTTAATGATTTACATTTTAAAAAGATCTCCATTACAATCCTTTTCCCAATACAACCAAAGTGTGGAAAAATGAATCACACAAAAGAAGGAAAAATAACCATATTAGTCATAGATTTCTGTAAAAGGTGACCAAATGTCCAAATATAAGTCCATTTGTAGGTTTAGCTGCAATTGCACATTCAGGTATTTCCATAGAAATCACATAATCTCAACAATATACTATAGTTTGGGTCCTTAGATAATTTAAAATAAGGAGTTAAATTAAAAGTAAATTAATTTAATGTAAGGGACATTTCCATATATCAAATGTCTTCTCTGGATGCAGAGAATCTTGTGAGATAGGGCACCAAGGGCTGATGGGGAACAAGACATTACCTGAGATCAACCTTAAATACCAGTAAGGGTGCTTTTACACTAGACAATTATACTGCTATGATTCTACTTTATTGTCATGGAAATATCCTCTGGGATCCTGGGAGTTAGAAAGGGGCAATTATATTTCTCAGACAGAGAGCTCTATGATTCCTGAGGATGTAGGCACAGAATAAAGTGAAATAAAAGCATTATAATTTTGTAGTGTGAAGTTCAGAAGTTCATGGAAGGAAAATTTTCCATCCTTTTCTCTCTTCCACCCGCTCAATCTTCCATGTAGTTCAGGGAGCTTGAGGGGAAGATGAGGAATGGGAATTATCTCTCCATGAACTTCCTTAGAGGAATATATCATGGAATCTGTGCCTACGTTCTTCCCTTTAATAAGACTGGCCAAGTTAGAAAGCATTTACAAACATTTCTTGGGAACTTGTGCTTTGAAAAGAAAGAGTATTTCGATTGATGGCAATCTATTTCAACTATAGGTAGTATATAGAAACATATGAAATTGTTTTCAAAGCCACGTGGCTTATTAGGAGGCAAAACCTCTCACTGTCTCTTTGTTTATTGTAATATCTGGCAAATTTTGTGCAAAAACATTTGACATTTACGAGCTGCCAGTGCTATTTTTCTGTTTCCACTTCTCATTCTGCAAACCTTAGCGATCCGTTGTCTAACAGATTTTCAGAGCAAATCTTCACCATTTGCCTTTCTAGAAATGTGTCAGTGTGCTGAAGTCTTAGGAAATAGACCCAAGCCTTATGGCTTTCACCAGAAGGTTAATGCATATTCAGCATGTGAGGAAAGCTGTGTGCAGCGGGTAGATGTCCTGGTGATCGTTTGCAGGGTGGTGTAAAATGAAGGCCCATTAATTTTATCACTTTGAAGGAAGAAAAATGCTAGACCTCGGTAATTAGTTACATTTCAGAACCATCTTTCCAAATGAATGTTGGAAAATGCACATTTATCTCATTCATATGCAAGGAGCTCTGGAACAACTTATTAGTCTCGTTTTATTTATAAACAATTTGCACAAAATCTGCATGAGTTCAGAGAGCATAAAGTCCCTTTGTGCACTTCTATAAGATGAAGAAATCTGTATTTTAGAGAAGCACATTGACACTGGGGTCGGGGGTGGTGGTGGGCGAGGACAACAGCCATGGGACGGAAGGTCCCATTTTTTCAAAGGTCCACTTTTCCTCCAAAATAATATTAGCTACACATATGTAAAATGAACTAAAGATTATCTGAATCGAAAATTTCATGATCACCTATTGTTACATTTATTTTTAAATGCCCACTTACTGTTGACAAACAAACTCTCTTCACTCACACTGATATTTTTTTAATTAAATGCATAGTCATATATAAATGAACCTCTAATGTATTTTAATAACAATGATGGCTAGAATCCTGTTGGTTAGTTCCAACTTGAGTAGTACATTAATCAGCTACTGAAGTCATTACATAGGCAAATCCAACTGCTTCATGGTTCTACTCCAGTTGGGAGTAACAATAAGATGTGGGCCAATATTGACTAGGACTATTTCCTTGATTGGAGTGATTTTACTTCCTCTTCTGATATAGAAACAAGATGTCAAGTAGCATTCTGCTTAGGATTTACATCTTTATCATTGTGGAATTTGTTTCCAAAAGGTACAATTTTTTTAATTAAACATGAGTTCTGCGTGGCAGCACATTGTTGGCCATGATTAGAATACTATACACAGAACAAAACTATCAAAATGTATCAAATCACTTTGGTAGAAAGGTTGAAAATTTTCAAAATTTGCCTGCAACTGCCTGGCCATTGTGGTCATATCTGTTGAAGTCTCATGCAATCAGCAAGGGTGGGAGGACAGAGTGATGCTTCCTGTTTTGTTGATTGCATGGGCACCCCATTCTGACCACAGCTCTCAATGGGATCTCCATGGCTGGCAAGGAGTGGCAGAAGCAACATGAAGAAAAACTGTCTCTTTCCCTCTACTGAATAGCACCAGAAAAGGGTAATAGATCGTGGTGTATGCCCAGATGGCAAAAAGCCTACAGATACTCTGGAGTTCCTCTGGCTTTGCTTAGTGTGGAGCAAACTTGGGTTAATGACTAAAAACTAGGTATAGATTAAGAATTTTCTCCTATTGCCAAAACTTACCCAGGAATATAGCATTGCACTCCCATAGGAATTCTTCTCCCTCAAATGAAATTATTCAGTTCCAAAGGCCAAGCATTGTAGGGGAAAACATTTAAAAAGTCTTCCATGTTGTCAGGGGGGTGGCGGTATGCTGATTTTGCCCCTCTGCACCCACGGCACCAGCACAACGTTGTTTGATAGGAGTTGGCTGGCTCCGTGGGTGACCGGGGCTAATTCAGCATTTGCCACTGAATCTAGCCCCATATGATAAGGTCGTTGGACTGTCATTCATGAAGCAAGGGAGATTGTTTTCTCACTCACGTGGCTTGTGTTTGCTTGATGCATTACCAGAAGCGGTGGGAATGTGTTGAGGAACAACGTTGTTGTTCCATACATCACGTTGTTAGTCTTAGTTGTTCAAACCAGTTTCAACAATGAGCAAAAATGTGCAAATCATTTGCCAACACAGTGCCTGCCCTTTTGAGGATCAATTCCAAGGAACAATCATCTGCAAAGGGATGATTCAGTATATACAGTATATAAGATTAAGTATATAAAGCAAACTAATCTTAGTTAAAAATTGCAGTCAGAAGAACATAACATCCACTTGAATGTTGAGAGGAAAGTAAATCTGAATTGCAATCCAGATAGTCTTGAACTTTGATGGCATTACTTTTTGCTTCATTTACCTTTATTCCTCTAAATCCAGCAAGAGATTCATAAGAAGAAATCTGTTTCCACATGGGAGTCTCCAAAAAGTGTTAGATGGTGAGCTACTCCCTGCCCATCTGGTGAATGGAGCTCTTTTTTGACAGCACCAATCACCTTTTAGAAAGAAAGAAGGGGAATAAAAGTGGCAACTTAGAATAAGAGGAGCAATAATCTAATATGGAAAAGGACTCCATGAGGAATGTAATATGCCAGTGCCACATAGTAATCAAGACACACAAAAGTGCCTCAGTATGGGTTTGTGAACAGTGCTCCTCTGGACTTCAGTGCTAGCTAAAATTTGTTTTAGTTAGTAACTCAATAAACAATCAAAATAGGGGTGAAATTGATCTTTAGTTCATAGGGGCAAAATGGATTTTTATTTGATAAAATAAGAGCATTTATACTGTAGAATAAATGCAGCTTGACATAACTGTAATTGTCATGGCTCAATACTATGGAATTGTGGGAATTATAGTTTGATGAGGCACTAGCACTCTTTAGCAAAGATTGTAAAACTACAGCCCCTTTGATTTTCTTGTATTGAGCCATGACAGTTAAAGTGGAATCAGGCTGGAATAGACAATTTGAGCATCAATGTCTACCAGAGGCGGCCCTAGGTAATTTCCAATGGTAAACAAACAGTATTTTGCCCCCCCCCCCCCAAAAAAAAAACCAATCACTGATATATATTTTCTGTTCATCGTGGGGGTTCTGTGTGCCATATTTGGTTCAATTCTATCATTGGTGGAGTTCAGAATGCTCTTTGATTGTAGGTGAACTATACATCCCAGTAACTACAACTCACATATGTCAAGGTCTATTTTCCCCCAAGAGCGCCTCAAGAGCGCCCCTGGGCAAAATCAACTATACTGCATATGCTTACTTTGCGTAATGGTTGAGCTGCCCCTAATGTCTACAGATGTGGTTGAGCAGCCATCATACATTCCATTGTGCAGAGCCACAACTCATTAACAAGAAAATGTTGTCCCAGCACAGTATAACTTCTTGAGCATAAATTTACATTCTTGTCCTCAATGTAGTATGTCAGCCTTTAGCTCAAGAAGTGTTTGCTAAATAGAATTGTCTGGGTGGTCAAAATTGGTTTATAAAAGAAATGTGATGGTATCTGCCATCAAGTGAACCCTGATTGATATCCTTCCTTGTGTACATGTACACATCTAGATTTCCAGTAGTTAGCATTTGGAAGAGAGTATTATTCTACTATGACATAAATTTGATCTTTAACTCCTCTACTTAGTCTCCTCCTCCATGAATATGTCCTGTCTCTTTTTCACCTTGGGTAGTATAATGTATGGATCGGATAGAGTAAATTAAATTAATTAGTTAGTTATGAAGGTGAAAAAGAGACAGGGCATATTCATAGCACAGGAGACTATTTGCTATAGCCGTTCAAACTAACGGCCATAGCCCTATCTTGCAGCTGTGAACTCCACTGATTAATTATACATTGGATGATGAAATAGCTGCTTTTGTCTACACTAAATCTTTATTAGTTGGCCCCAAATTTTAGTGTTATCAGAGAGGGAGGGAGGGAGGGAGATTATTCTAAACCAAAACCCAAGCTACACACAATCTGCAAAACTCTACTCAGCTCCCAACCACTTTTTTGCTAAAGTTTTAAAAATGGAGCTCTGAATGCTTTAGTATTTTTCATAGTTAGATTCTTCACAGTGCAACCCTATCCATGTTTACTCAGAACATAGTTCCACTGAGCTCAAAGGTGGTCAGCTTCATGTGAGGGGACACAGGATTGCAGCTTCAATCTCCTTGTTGTTGTTTAGTCGTTCAGTCACTTCCGAGTCTTCATGAGCTCATGGACCAGCCCACGCCAGAGCTCCATGTTAGCCGTGGCCACCCCCAGCTCCTTCAGATTCATGCCAGTCACTTCAAGGATATCATCCATCCATCTTGCCCTTGGTCAGCCCTTCTTCCTTTTTCCTTCCATTTCCTCCGCATCATTGTCTTCTCCAAGCTTTCCTGTCTTCTCATTATGTGGCCAAAGTACTTCACCTTTGCCTCTAATATCCTTCCCTCCAAGAAACAAAGGAGTCAGGCTTTATTTCATGGAGTATGGACTGGTTAGATCTTCTTGCAGTCCAAGGCACTCTCCTAATCATGTTGATTTCCATTTTTGACACTTGCAGAAACATTCATCATCCCCAACAGGGCTGTGTGAGCGAATTTTCTTCAGCCTAACCTATCAGCTATTGCTCAAATGACCCGCTGTGCAGAAGGGAAGAGTGGGGAAAGAGGAGTGAGAAATCCTACAAATTTATTGGGTTTCATCAAATAGCACAACATACTAAATGGTATTATTGCATTCCAGTCTCACATCCACTTAAATTTAGGTTTCGCTTTAGCTAAGCAGTCTAATACTGTGAATTTCTCCATGGACTCGTACTGTATGTGCATAAACATCTGCTTTCTTTTAATAGAAGTGCCTTGGGACAGAATTTGCAGTTCTGTGCACACACAAAAGGCAGCAGCAGCAGCAG